>NC_064765.1:14211631-14409131 GCF_011397635.1 Epinephelus fuscoguttatus | reverse complement strand
GTCGGGCAGGAAATCCAAAGTGTGGGATCATTTTGAGAAGGTGAAGCACGAACCCAAGGTGATATGTAAACTCATCTTCATTGGTCGACTACAAACATGATGTATCATCTGAAACATGGAAGTAGCTACATGCCCATTAGCCCACAGCGTCATTAACAGGCGGCTCGCTCAGTGTGTTACGTGCTCTTGTAGATAAAATATAGGCCTATATTAATGAAGGTTCATTAGTACGGTTTTGTATTTCTCTGTAATGTAGCACAGTGTTAACAATGTTACTGATACTATTCTTTCTCACACCTTCAACTCAAACCATTGTGTTGCCCCGCACAAAATATATCATTTAATAATTAAATTAATATCGTAAACATGCGGGCGACTAGTCAACTAATGGTCCTAAATGATGACTATTGGTCGACTAGGAAAATTCTTAGTCGGGGGCAGCCCTACTGCCTAGTCGTCAGACATATGTTCCACGTAACCACAATGTCCAAAATCTGGCTGGGGACCTTCAGTGCTGTCTTCTGTCACCTTTCACCTGTCCACTATACCTTGCAAGTCTGGACTCACAAGTCAGCCTTTAGATGCTTTGCTTAACTAAAGACTGATGACTTTCTCCCTGATTTTGTGTTTAGATGGGCGGATACAATTTCAGAGTTTAAAAAAAACTCCCTACGTTGCAGAACCAATAGTAAATCCGCAGGGCGGTCCTTCGGTGGCTCGCTGAACTCTTGTGTTCATAAACATAGTCCGACTAGAAACACCTGTAGCAGTAAAAAATGGCTCAAGTCGCTGTAAGTCCTTCATTTCCACAATCTTGTGGACTGAGCACACGTTTGATAAAATGGAGTTAAATCTCTCAGCATCCATTTTCAAGCTCTCTGTGTGTTTGTTTCCTTGCGGACGAGAAAAGGGGGAGCGCACATTTCCGGGAGGGCGTGTCCTTTTCAAAAATGCAAGAGGCATTGCTTTGTTGCCGGCCGTTTTCACCGGTGTGTTAAACATACTTTAGAAAGGAGTGTCCCCAGACTGTCAGAAGCCGGAGATCTCTGATTGTCTGGCAGCGAGACTATGCAAGTCGGCTATCACAAGATCACGCGAGAATCCCTCTTGTCAGGTTTCAACTAATGCGAAAATGTCTTAACATCCAGTGGTTTTCACCAATCAGCTTTGTGTTACTGGCGACTATGGGCAAGGTTTAGGTTTGTGTGACAACATGGAAATGCGTCCTTTCATTCAGAACAAAAATGGCGGCTCCCTAAGAGGTTAGCGTAGTCTGCAGAGACATCAGTATATCAGAGCTACTGTCCTTTGCTCTTTATTGAAAGAGAAGCATACAACAATGGCTTCAGCAAGAGTTTGATTAACAACTAGCTTTGCCAGTAGTTAGGAAGGTCATACGGTCCATTGATCTGATTGGCTGCAGTTAGCCCAATAGACAGTGACAGACAGATGTTTCATTAAGCCCCTGCCCTTTTCCAAACAGCTTTCAAAGATGGTTTCTCAGGTGGTTCTGTGTAACAAGAAGAAAGCTTTTTCCCTGCCACAGTGAGACTGATGGCAAAAGCAATTAAGGACTAACTAACTAACTAACTAACTAACTAACTAACTAACTACACTTACTCATCTACCTTAGCTGATGTGCAATAAAAGCTGTAAATGTGAATTACCCATAATATGAAATACCTTTCTGGATGTTCTGCAGGTGGAGTTTATATTATTGTATTTATTATACTTTTTATACCTTGTTGTGTGCACTTCATCTTTATATTACCTGTCTATTTATTTTGACTCTGAGTGTGCACAAGAATCTACGTACCCAGACTGCGTGCAGGTGTACAAATGGCAAAAAAGATATCGTATCTTATCTTAAACCATCTGGTGTGTCAGGTTACTATCCACGTCCCAAAAAGCCCCAAAAATACCTTGAAAGAAATGTATAAATCAGTGACCCTTAACACATCTATCGTGAGCAAATCATTCAACTAATTGTCTACAACTTTTAAATAATCTAGAACTAAATGCTAATATGATTAGTTTGTCCATCAATTATCTAAATGTATCAAAAATGTCTTCTTTTTAAAAAACAAGAACAAAATTCTACTTTGCACAACCAGGAAAAAAAGGATAGTAAACTGTATCTCTTTGGGTTTGGGACGATTGATCACAACAAGCGTCACCTTGCGTTGGGATCTTATGACTTGTTATAGACCAAAGAAATAATGAATCAATGAAAATAATTGTTAATTGCAGCCCTTAAAGGAGGTGTATGCCATATTCAGAGCATATCTATAATTCAGTTTTAGCCATGACTGCCTGTACTCAGGTCTCAACATGTGTGATGGCTAAAATGGAGGCTAACGGCTAACAGCTAATAGTGCTAAAAGAATAAACAGTGTTAACAACGGCAACAGTGCTGACAGTGCTAACAGTGTTAACATGGCTGTGGGTTAGGCGTTATCAGCCGTAACAGCTGTATGAGCTCAGTGTAGAGTGGCAGCAATTAGCTAGCCAGTGGGACACACACAGAGAGGGACCCACATGCACAAACATGTACACGTGGCCGGATGGACTACAACAGCAAACCACAGAGAAGCTCGGATTACAACACACACAGAGGAAGCGTGACTTCATGCCCTGCTTGGGATGCCATTACTCCACTATATCTTTACATAGCTAATTTTTGCTGCATATTAATGTTCACATTTTACTGAAGCTAATTCTTCCAGGTCTGAGGGGGCTTTTTTGGTTTGGTCAGCAGGAACCAGGTTTAGACGGACATGCAACATAAAGCAACAACCTTTGATTCACTCAGCTTCAATCAGGACAACCCAAAGCACCGTGTAATAAACCTGATCCACCTCCCTGTGGCGCCACGACAGTGTCTTTGTGGCCAAATATTTTAAACTGTGACGTGTTGATCCACAGTTGTGGCTCCCTGTGAGGACACCATGTTGTGTTTGCTTTTCCTCCTTAGTACAAACCCACAATGTTGATGAAGAATCTATCAGAGAACAAAAGACTAATGATCTGATTGGCTAGTACAGTACAGTGTGTAGATGGCTATACAGAATAGCATTGATCCCTCCCTCTCCATTTCCCTCTCCCTCTCTTTCACCCATAGGACCTACCGGACAGATCAATAGTGCTCAACACATTATTGACCTCCGCCTGATACCTTTCACAGGGATAAAGACAGAGACATAAACACTGAATGGAGAGAGGGGAGAGGTAGGAAGAGACAGTGAATGTATCTGTGTGTGTGTGTGTGTGTGTGTGTGTGTGTGTGTGTGTGTGTCTGTATTTATGTGTGTCCCTGCCTGGAGAGGGTACTAATCTACATTCTGGTTCACACTGATATGTACCTCATCACTGTCTCCTTGACCTGCTGTCCTTAGTGCACAGAGAGAGGGAAAGAAAGAGGGAGGAGGAGGGGAGGAGGAAGAGGAGGAGGGGGGAGGTGAAGGAGTGAGGATGGAGGGGAGTAGTGGAGACAGGAGGAAAAATAGCTGACTGTGGTGATCTCGCTAATTTATCAGCCCAGTCAAAACAGTGTGTTTCGCTCTGGAGCAACAGGATACGGCTGCTACTCTCACCGTCACGTCTGACAAACAAATGCACAAACACACACACACACACACACACACACACACACACACACAATCTCTGAAAGCCCAGCTGGTCCTCAAAACTGGCACGACACGCACACCAAACACACACATGCTTCCCTGAAAGCTGCTGCCAAAGCATCAGTACTGAACCAGACGTGCGGACTCATGCACACACAGACACACATGCATACACACCGGATGACAGCACTAATACATGCTGCAGACACAACATCCACTTAGCCAACACTCCAGAGAGAAGACGGAGAGGGCGATAGACAAGAATTTGAGGAGAACGAGAACAACTGTGCACCAGAATATAGCTTCAACTTGACTCACAATGAGAGAAGATGTTACAGTTTTTCTTATTAATACATTAATATAACTAAACGATACTTCATTTGTGCGCACGTATGAAACTTTCACTTCAAGGCCACCTGCCTAGGGCAGCTTTTAGGTGATGTGGAGATTATCGCTCAGTCCCCTCAGGACCCTAAATGCCCTGACACACCAAGCTGACTGTCAACTGGGGGTCAATATTGGGCCATTTGTGAGTATCTGTGGCTCTCATAGTGTCAGTGTGTCCTGCACCATTGGCAGTCACTGGCACTAGTTGGCTTTTTCCCACCAATTCAACATGTTGAATCGGCATCAGCAACTGAAGAGCTTGTCCGTGAATGAAATCACTCTGATTGGCAGTTCAGTGAGCGCACGAGAAGAGAAACCAAAGTGAGGAAAGTAAACAAAGAGCCTAAGTAAAGAGGGAGTGAGACCAAAACAAACTTGTTACACAAGCTAAGATTATTTTTCTTTAGCAATTGAGCTCTTCAGCAGAAAATTTTTTTGATTGTTTGTTTTAGTGTTTACTGGTGCTTGGATTGAGTTGTTAATGTGCTAACTGGCTAACTGGCCTCAAGACGATCTTGTGGTTCCCCTTTTCGTGTGACGATTACAGACCACTTTCTGCTGTTGTTGAGTTATTGCCTCTCACACAAGTGCAGAATGTACAGTACAGGCCAAAAGTTTGGACACACCTTCTCATTCAATGCGTTTTCTTTATTTTCATGACTATTTACATTGTAGATTCTCACTGAAGGCATCAAAACTATGAATGAACACATGTGGACTTATGTACTTAACAAAAAAAGGTGAAATAACTGAAAACATGTTTTATATTCTAGTTTCTTCAAAATAGCCACCCTTTGCTCTGATTACTGCTTTGCACACTCTTGGCATTCTCTCCATGAGCTTCAAGAGGTAGTCACCTGAAATGGTTTTCCAACAGTCTTGAAGGAGTTCCCAGAGGTGTTTAGCACTTGTTGGCCCCTTTGCCTTCACTCTGCGGTCCAGTTCACCCCAAACCATCTCGATTGGGTTCAGGTCCGGTGACTGTGGAGGCCAGGTCATCTGCCGCAGCACTCCATCACTCTCCTTCTTGGTCAAATAGCCCTTACGCAGCCTGGAGGTGTGTTTGGGGTCATTGTCCTGTTGAAAAATAAATGATCGTCCAACTAAACGCAAACCGGATGGGATGGCATGTCGCTGCAGGATGCTGTGGTAGCCATGCTGGTTCAGTGTGCCTTCAATTTTGAATAAATCCCCAACAGTGTCACCAGCAAAACACCACCACACCATCACACCTCCTCCTCCATGCTTCACAGTGGGAACCAGGCATGTGGAATCCATCCGTTCACCTTTTCTGCGTCTCACAAAGACACTCAAATTTGGACTCATCAGACCAAAGCACAGATTTCCACTGGTCTAATGTCCATTCCTTGTGTTTCTTGGCCCAAACAAATCTCTTCTGCTTGTTGCCTCTCCTTAGCAGTGGTTTCCTAGCAGCTATTTGACCATGAAGGCCTGATTCGCGCAGTCTCCTCTTAACAGTTGTTCTAGAGATGGGTCTGCTGCTAGAACTCTGTGTGGCATTCATCTGGTCTCTGATCTGAGCTGCTGTTAACTTGCGATTTCTGAGGCTGGCGACTCGGATGAACTTATCCTCAGAAGCAGAGGTGACTCTTGGTCTTCCTTTCCTGGGTCGGTCCTCATGTGTGCCAGTTTCGTTGTAGCGCTTGATGGTTTTTGCGACTCCACTTGGGGACACATTTAAAGTTTTTGCAATTTTCCGGACTGACTGACCTTCATTTCTTAAAGTAATGATGGCCACTCGTTTTTCTTTAGTTAGCTGATTGGTTCTTGCCATAATATGAATTTTAACAGTTGTCCAATAGGGCTGTCGGCTGTGTATTAACCTGACTTCTGCACAACACAACTGATGGTCCCAACCCCATTGATAAAGCAAGAAATTCCACTAATTAACCCTGATAAGGCACACCTGTGAAGTGGAAACCATTTCAGGTGACTACCTCTTGAAGCTCATGGAGAGAATGCCAAGAGTGTGCAAAGCAGTAATCAGAGCAAAGGGTGGCTATTTTGAAGAAACTAGAATATAAAACATGTTTTCAGTTATTTCACCTTTTTTTGTTAAGTACATAACTCCACATGTGTTCATTCATAGTTTTGATGCCTTCAGTGAGAATCTATAATGTAAATAGTCATGAAAATAAAGAAAACGCATTGAATGAGAAGGTGTGTCCAAACTTTTGGCCTGTACTGTACATGTTGGTTGGCTGTCGGTTGAAGTTGTTACGGTGTGTTTATGTGCAACTTTGTGGCCGAGAGACAGGCAATGTGAGGCAATGCAACAGAGGACTTTTTCTATAAACAGGGTTCCTACACATTTGGAATTTCAAAATTCCATACTTTTCCATACCCTAATTTCCAGACTTCTCTGCATTTTGTTTTGGGGGATTTTTCCAAAGAATATGCGACATCTGAGTATATATATCAGTGTATCATATTTCACATCATATTTAATTATTCTTAATAGGCGATTGTAGCCAAGTACCATAATGGCATGCAAATAAAAACTCAGGTAAGTTCAATGTCTGGGCTGAGGCAAAAAGGTTGGGACTCTGGGTGCAAGCGATGCAGTAACAAGACGTCAGTGTTCTTTCCTTTCATGTGGCTCAGAATCGCCTTCTCCCTCATGTTGGCGATGTCAAACGATTTCACACAAAGCTTGCATCTAGCTCTGTGTGTGAATTGGGAATCCTTGGCCAACCAGTATTTATATACGGTATTGTCAAGCCATCCATCCAAAAACCTGCATCTACCCATTGTTAACCACGTGAAACTCGTCTTCTTGTCGAAGGTGCAGCGTTGGAGTGAAACTTGATACCTGGGGCAGCGGACTGGACATACCACTTGTCAATCAGGTAAAAGGAGCGGTATGTTTTCTGAGACGTTTGCTCTCACACAAACTGTGCTTGGCCCAGCATAAAACCATAGAAATATATAAAAAATAAAAATCAATAAAAAAATAAAACACGATCCAGATTGATTAAATTATTTTTGGAAATACCTCATTTTCTATTTTAGAAAACAGTATTTTAGAACAGTGGTAATAGTCTGGAAACATAAATATTTTTCCATACTTTATTTTTCATTTTCCATACTTTTTAATACCTGGAAATTGATCAAATTTATTTCCATACTTTTCCATACTTGCGTAGGAACCCTGTATAAAGTTGGTTCAGTGCGTCTGGGCCTTAAACCCTCACCCTGTCCACTCCACCTCCATGTCTGTGTTCATGTTGGGGTGTAGTCATATTAAAAGCTGTCCAAATTACAAAGTGTGGGGTGGAAGTGGGCAAAAAAGATCTGCACAGGTGCTCCACTAGCCCTAACTGGAAGTGTGAGTGTCAAATAAGAGACCATGTTTTTAGTGAAAGCATGAAACCATGTAAACCTGGGGTTCCCCAACTGGTCTAGCCACAGGGTCCAGATTTCTCCTTAGTCATTAGTTCAAGGTCTGTGCGCTTGGCCATGTCATCGAGCTAGTTTGCTGACTCTTTCAAGCAGCTGTCTTATTAGTCACTCACTCTGCAGCAGGAAATGGTACTTCAAAATGAGAGCTCTGTACTGGAAATTCACTGTACCTAAAAATAAAGTGTGTTTTTTTTACATATTTGAAACGCCAGAAGTCACTTGTGGCTCATCCAGAATGGACCCGCGACCCACTTTTGGACCACGACCCACCAGCTGGGAACCACTGATGTACACAGTATCCACTGTTAGTTGGTTTAGACCAGGATACCTCATATTATATTCAATGTATAACATTACAGTACAGAGCAACTGATGAACTGTACAATTAACCCTCACAGGGAATTAAATAACTACAGGAAGTTTTAGTAAAACGAGAGATTTGGATGCATTTTGAGCAGATTATTTCCTGTGAATACTGCATCAGAGATGAGTTTTCCTGATATTTTTAGAAAACTTTTAAATGATTCTCCGTTTGTATTATGTATTCTTTTTAATGTGTAACAGTCACAGGTATTTAAAAGGATTCTTTTTTGACAATTTCAGTGTTTTTTTCCTCTTTGACACTTGGCCATTACTGTATTTGCTCTTTGGTTGATTTAACTGTGACATTTCACCTCCTCTAAATAGATAGCGCTTCGAATGTGGCGCTAACGCTAAATGGGTCACCGGAGCACTTGTTTTTCACATCAAGTTGCATGCTTTATTTACAGGTTAGTAACTGGTTAATGGATGTAAGCCAGGGCGATCAGAAGCAAATTAACAGAAACTGACGTCCCTGGTATGATCCTTTTTTAGTATCAGTGTGGTTTTTAAAGAGTAGCGTTGTCGGCTCCGCTGCAGTTTCACATCACCTCCCAGGCTCTCACTGTTTCCAAACAAAAAAAATTAAGAAAAATAACACAAAGCGACAAACTGCTTATTTCACCCGTGTAGCACATCAGGCTATGCAACATATGCATTGCAGTGTTTCCTAACTTTACCACACAGCTAATTATCAAGTTTAATGGAGCTCTTTTCACTTTTTCCATTACAGAGCGCTGATACTGCTGGTGGCAGAGACGAGGCAAAACACAGGCAGAAAGCATGTGTAAGTATCTTTTGGAAAAACAGAGCTGCAATGAATATCATTTTGGCCTTAAAGTAATATTTGAAAAAAAAGCACATTGGAGGTTGTTTAAAAGCTGGATAATGTGTGCTGGTTTTAATGGATTTTTGAGGAAACATTAAAAAAAGAACTGACTTCTGGTGGGGGAGCCAAACCTGCAGCATAACAGCCGGTAACTGTAACTAATACAGCTCGGTTTAAATATTTCATGAACATTTAAAGAAACGGGAAAAACTAAAATTACACCAGTGCCATCCTCCAAGGCACCAGAAGGTACTAAAAATTATGTTTCCAGTGATTTATGGCACTGTTTGTACTTGGAAATATTTAGAAACGCAGATGAGATGTTTAAATACACATGGGATGATTAATAAATTACATTGTCATATTTGCCTCAATCTAATAAAACTGATAAATGAGTACAGTTATAAAAGAAATGTGAAGTTTGAATGTATGTAAGAAGCATTATTATACTTGAATAATAGTTCTATTGTTTTCCTAAAATAGCCCATACCTCAATATAAAGCTGTCTTTAGTGTTATGGGTTTACACGCACATAGATCTCCTGCAGTTACTCCATTTCAAATAAAAAGAAAGCTAGGCCTGTCCTTCGTCCCCCTCCCGTCTCTCTTGCTGTTTTGACATTTGCCCACCCACTCCATTTTCAAATACCTTAACTGTCTCTTGTCTTCATGCTGTCTACACTGCCCTCTCCTCCTCGGCCCAACTAGGCATTGTGGGTAAACAGCTAGATTAGCCAATCAATCTTCTCCGGGGAATAGAGGTAGTAGTGGTGGTGAGGGAGGAAGGGAGGGAGGGAGGGGGTCAGGGAAGAGATAGGAAGAGAGGTGGAGAGTCGGAGGGAGAGGGAGTGAGCGATAAGGCGAGTGAGAGACGGGAGGGGGCAGACTGGTGCGCTGGGTGAAGGAGAGAGGAAGAGATATAGTAAAGAGGGTGGGAGGAAAAAAAGGTGGGGAAAGAGAAAGGGGAGGGAGGGAGGAAAGATGCAGGTGCGGTGGTGTCGCAGAGAATCCACGAGTGGCGAGAAAACGTGGGCAGATGTGTAAAGAAAAGAGTGAGGAGCAACAATGCAGGTAAAAAATAGAGGACGACTGTGATGAGGGAATCAAAAGAAATTATTAAATACATAACTGAAGGTTGACAGTGCTGATTTAATTCTGTACATACATACACGCTAATGCCGTAACTAATTAATGAATTAGTTGGCAACTATTAAATTAATTACCCACTAGTCTGGTAATTAAATAATCAGTTTGAGTAATATTTTAAGGAAAAAATAGTCAAAATTCTTTGATTTCAGCACAATAAATGTGAATATCTTCTGATTTCTTTACCCCTCTATGGCAGTGAATATTTTTGGGGTGTGGGCAAGACATTTGATGGCATCATCTTGAGCTTTGGGAAACACTGATCAACATTTTTCAACATTTTTGGCCACTTTGTAGACTGTAGACAACTAATCAATTAACCGAGAAAAACAGTTTGAATAGTGGCTAAATGAGTCTCAAAACCAGCCACAACTCAGCCCTGAGCAGAGTGACTGTCCTCTATTGACCAATCAGACTGCAGTGTTCACAGCTCCACCTTTTAGTACCAGATCTGTGTGCTAGGTACCCCAACACAGGGGGGGACCAAAAATGGGAACGGTACAGAACGGTTCCATTGGTACCATCCACAACTTTTCACAGTGGAAACAGAAAAAGCATACCAAACTGAACTGAACCGTACTGCTGTGGAAACGGGGCTTAAGCATATTCCTTCCATGTATTTTTATGTACAAAAGTGGAAATACTGCAAAAACGTTTTTGTGCTTGACTGAAAAAATAAAACTGGTGTATGGGTTAGAGCTGTTGCAATAACCGCAGTATTGCAACACTGTCCTACTGACACGCCAGTTGCAGGGAATGGCAAACATCAGCTCTGTTTAGACAGATGAAAATAATATATATTTCTTAATATGTTTTTCCATTTGTTCCTACGCGCTCGTCTTAAGCTATAGTTTAATTGCACCTGAGTGGATAATTAGCGCCACCAGATGTTTGTCTCGACACACCCGACAGTAGTGGACAGACTGGATTTAAGAACAATTAACACTGCTAATCAAGCCAGCAAATTAATCAGTGTACAACACGATGTTTAAATGACGTATTGTTTTCGATTAATGCAGCAGTCAACATGCAGGCCAGTTAAAATTAATGGAGCTAACTGGAAGACGTGCAAGCTCTGCAACACAACATGAAATGACAAAATTGACTCATATTCTCTTTTGGTCGACGTGTATAATTCAAGAAACATGCCTAATCTTTGGTTTTCCTTACTTTCCAATTTAACTTCAATTTAATATCATCAAATAATATGAATGTATCACAACAAAATGGTAAAAGAAAACCCTGTAAATTCTATATTTAAGATACCTAAGCCATTTTTTTTATCATTCTGAGTTTTGCAATATGCAAAATACATACAAGAAGTAAAAACATAACAAGAACAATAACAAGAACCCCTATGCCCACCTCCCACAAAAAAAGTCATAATATACTGAGTGGAGGTCGACCAATTCATAGGGTTGGCCGATTAATAGGATGTTATATAAACTATTGTTAATGGGGGAACAGGGCTCCGATAGTGGCCGACAGCTGCAGCCTCCACTTGTCATGTGGGTACAACTGTAAGGCTTTTGCAGGGAGTAGCCCACATGCAAATACAAGGTATCGTGTGCTTTAGATGATTTGTATGATTTAAATTAAAGTTTACTCATGAAGGACAGCGTTACTTCTTTATTAGGAGCATTATAAGGTTGCTGGTTGTAGAATAGCATTATGTGCTTTCTGTGTTGCTAGCAAGCATGGCGATATAGAATGCGACTTTAGGCCCGTTTCCACTGAAGAAGTTCCTGGTACTATTTGGGGGGCAGGAACTACTACAGGAACGTCCTCTCGCTCGGCCCTCTCAACCGCCGTTTCTCCACTAAGAGAGCGGAGTAGGAAGAAGGTTCCTCTAAAGTTACCGGGCTCTGTATGTGACGTAATCGTTGCACGACCATTTCGACCGGGGCGATGTAGGGACGCCGTTAGCCATTAGCAGTGTCTGTCGTAACTCTGGTCACGGTCCGTGAAAAAAATATTTTTTCCAGCACATGTCATAGTCACAACATGACTGAGCTAACTGGAGTAGTTTCATGTCATATCCAACAACGGGAGGCTTTTAAGAGATGACGTCCTGATGTTAGCTTTGCTGCTGCTGTTAGCTGTCCCTGTCAGCTGATGCTTTCGAGACATCGTGATTTCCCAAAACTGAATAAATACCACACATAGCAACACAAAACTGCTTTGCTAGCTTAATCATGTGTAACTAAGATATCCGCTGGAAAAAAATTTTTTTTTCACGGACCGTGACCGGAATTATTACAGACACCGCTAACAGCTAACGGTTAGCCCAGCTAATCTACGATAACCATGTTGTTATTTACAAAACGTCACATCCCGCCTTGAGTATATCCAATCAGCACCAAGTAATCCCCATGCCCCAGCCAGGAGTTTCTCGGGGCCGTTCGGAGTACCTACTCCGAGGCAGGGACTTGTTTAGCCCCTGTAAAAGTTCCGGAACTCTGTCCTTCGGGGGTGGTTCCTGCGGTGGAGACACACACCAACGGCCCTGGCCCCGTAAAATTACCCCGAAGTTCCTGCGGTGAAAACGGGCCTTTTGTCCCAAGTACAACTGATTTTACCGTGAGGCTGCTGAGTGCTGTTCATGTCATAACAGACCTGTTTTGTTTTCAGTCAGTGTCTCCCCACAGTAGTAGTCTATCGAAACTGCTCTGTGATTATGCACTTTGCTCCATTTTTACCATTGTAACGTTCAGGTGTTTACCAGCTGACTAATCAGCTATCGGCTTTTTCCTGCTCCAAACTGTCGTTGCTGTATCGACCATTAAAAAGCCACTATCAGTCGACCTCTAATGTTGAGTGCATGACAAAAATGATAGTAAATAGTACATGCATACAAAAAAGAGCGGAGTAGGCAATACCTACTGCCACTGCAATAGAAACACCAGCAGAGTGTACAGGAACCAAAATGAAACAAGAGACAGTCACCCAGAAGGACCAAAAGTGCATGAAAAGAGAAAACACTGAGCCATCTAAGCCTTAACTAAACGCCTGTATCAACAGATCAATTAAAAAACAAATAAAATTAATGTTATGAATCCATACAGGAAGGAAAAGTGTCCTTTATTTGCTTTTCAAACTCTAACCTCAGCTTACTCAGTGAATCAGATGCTTAAAGCAACTTGATTCTTACAAGAGATGATAAAACCCAAACTTGACATAAACAAACCACCAAGTCACTCTAAGATAACAGTCCAACAGGCTCTGCATTACTTCCACAACCAGTGTCGGGACTCGTGGAAAAGTAGCCTTGACTGTAACCATAAACCTCTGCTGCGTCTCTGCACCCAGCAGAGAACTCTGATAATACCTCTTAAATGCTGGCTTGCAATCTTGCAATCCTCAAAAGACTAAGAAACTCTTTTGAGGTAAGGTGAAATATTTTTTTTCTTCCGATGGCTCTAGCCGGCTCATTCTTTTGAAACCAGTAGAAAGGACCTGTGCTCAGAGACTAGCCTCAGGGGGCTGGAGCCAAAATTAAACCGGTCCCGTCTCCTTCGCTTTATCACTGTTCGGAGCAGACAGCGAGCAACCATGTAGCACACCCATCTACATTTATATAGACACACACACGGACAGGGTTAACTGGCACACTGGCACCGAGGGTGTGAGCCCCTCCACCCACCATCTATGGGCTGGTTGCCAAAGATGCCCCCCGTCCAAAAATACACACCCACACACATACACACACACGAATGCACACACACATAAATCCCTGGCTTAGCCTCGGCCCAGTGCTGGGATTACCGGATTAGAACTCTATTCCATTATCTCCCCACACTATACAGCACACACACACACACACACACACAATGCCACACTGTCTTGACCAGAGAGGACAGGCTGAAGACAGACGTACAGTGTCAATCACGACACATGACTTTTACACACACGTAGATACAGTTACAGTTTCTCCCCTCGGTGAACAAAACAAACATTTACGTTATCGTGAGGCGGCACTGTAGAGCTGTTTTCAGTAGAATTCCTTCTGCAGGAGACGCGAACCTGAGCATCTGGGACGGTCAGCAGCCACCCCGCTGTCGTGTCCTTGGGCAAGACACTGAATCCTTACAAATTCCGGAAAGGCTGCTTCATAGCTGACCTCTGACTTCTGACCTCAGAGAGCAGAAGGAGAATTTCTCCTTCAAGCGCTCAAAGGCATCGAATAACTCCTCAAGGACGCACGCATAAAAAGATAAACAGAACTTAAAGCTTCAGAATTCTGAATGAAAATGACAGGAATTATGAATCTATCACTCAACTCTTGTCCATTTTATTTATATAGCCAAAATATTGAGATACAAAGTGGCTGGAGAGAGTTTGGGTGCTCCAGGTTCTGAGAGGAAAAACTCCAGTTCACTGTCTCTCTAGACAAATTTGAATACAGCACTTCCAAAGCTTGAAAGTGTTGAGTTGTTCGATATTGAGTCAAATATACGAGTCATACGTACATAAAATCTTCCAAGGGTGAGGTTAACTACTACTCCTATGTTGCATTTTGGATAAAACCCCTTCAGTTACACGAGCTGATTACGGCAGGCAGGAGCTAAAGATCACGCTGTTGATCAGGTTGGGTACCTGGAATTCAGTACTAGTAACGAATGGTACCTTTTTTTGGTACTTTACAATTAACAAAAATGTAATTTCTGAACAAGTTGCAGGTGTGACACAGTGTTGCTTTCCCTCTTTCTCTCAAAGCAAATAAAAGCTCCATCCATTTATTCATTTTTAACTGCTTATCTGAAGCCAGGTCGCGGGTGGTAGCAGTGTTCTAGACGTCCTTCTCCCCAGCAACGCTCTACAGCTCCTCCGAGGGATCTAGACGCGTTCCCGGGCCAGATGAGATATGTAATCCCTCCAGTGTGTTCTGGGTCTGCCCCAGGACTTCATACCAGTGGGACGTGCCCGAAACACCTCTAACGGGAGGCGTCCAGGAGGCATCCTGATCAGATGCCCGAACCACCTCAACTGGAACCTTTTGATGCAAAGGAGCAGCGGCTCTACTCCGAGCTCCCTCCGGATGTCCGAGCTCCTTACCCTATCTCTAAGGCACCCTTCGGAGGAAAGTCATTTCGTCTGCTTGTATTCGTAATCTCATTCTTTTAGTCATTATCCATAAATCATGACCATAGATGAGGGTTGGGAGTTAAATGAACGCCAATTCTGCCCTTTCTGATGACACGTAGAATTAAGTCTATGTTTGTCTGCCTCTGTGTGTGTCTTCTCATCTCTCTCGTTCTGTGTTTGGACACACAACTAATAAATATGTGGAATAAGTACATAATTTAAAAAAAATACCACTCACAAACAGCAGTGAAACTAGGCTACTTCTAAAATAAAACAGAAAAGAAAACAGAACACATGGCAAAATCATTGCTGCTGGAGCAATACATTAGGCTATTTAGAGGGTCGATCGAGCTCCAGTCCAGAGAGCTCTTTCCGGCTTTAAGGCCCTTCCGCTTCCTGAGCCTGAAGTTTACAAGATTACACTAAACACATCGTGAGAATGTTTAAATTTACCTTCTCCCCATTGTCATTTTACTGAACAGAGCTTGAAGCATCATAATCTAAGCCAATGCAACCTCTGTACACTGTGAGGTGTGGCCACTGGCTGCTCACAGCTAACGCTAACAGCTAACAGCTAACAGCTGCCGATTCCAACATGGATTCGTTCACAATGAGGCATTATCAGAGAAACAATATGAGTGTGTCCCCACACACGATGATAGCAAGTTTACTGCGTCTTTTGTCTTAGAATAATAATGATAATCTTTCTTTATATAGCAGAAAAATAAAATAGTACACACCATCATAATAAAAACAGCAATAAAAACACTGAACATAAGCTAAAATCCGATAAATCAGTGTGTAATGAAATACATTAATAATTAAACTGATAAAAGAACGATAAAAACCAGACAAACAACAGATTTACTGTAAAGGTATGTTTTGAGGAGTGTTTTAAATGAAGACACTGAGTTTGCTAACCTCAGTTCTTAAAGGTGACCTGGGGAAGATCTGTTCATCCAGACACTTTTTCTATGGGATGCTGGCTGCTATTAGATAACAGTGAGATCACAGAATCCATTTGCATGACAGTGATTGTATTCTTCTTGTACCTGCTCGTTAGGTAAAATTTGTGGCTGCCAGTCTGGAGCCTCTGCAAACTTGATGTGACACAGCAGAAAAACATCGACTTCTGCCATAGGTGAAAGTCATTTTATTTGAAGATAGGCTGATAGGAGTCAAGAAGGCAAGTATCAGCTGATACTGATGTTTAGCCAATACATCGATGCATCCCTAATCTTCTCGGTGCATTATATGGGAGGCTTCATCATACTCTAATTTGTGATGATGTTTCAGGTGGTTGGTGATACTGTGCAGTAATGAGGGGGAAAGAAAAACAGTTTGCAAGGTAGCCACAGTTTGTCCTTTTCAGTGTCAGCATCATCTCCGAATCAGCAAAACGTCCACACAGTGTGACCCTGAGATACAAACACAACTAGTTCAACAGAAGGGTTGCATGCATTTGTTTTCTCTTCTTTAAATCAGACCTATTATATTCTTTGTTTCTGCTGTTACTCCAAAGTTTTTACTTTCACTTTACTCCCATCTCTATCACTGTTAGATTTGTTTTCATATCCGAACTTTTTCTAAAGACGGTCATGTGGCGCAACTCACATCTATATCTCTCATCGTTTATTGATGCAATAAATTGAGTTTTTGAAGAGTTGTTGAGACAAAATTGGGAATTTGAAGACAACATTTTCTGTGATGGAACCATTTTCTTACAGTGTATACACCAAACAGTTTATCACCTGATCAAGAAAATGATCTGTACGTTATTTATTAAAGAAAACAGCTGTTAGAGAAACATGTTAAAAGTTTGATCCTTAGTACAGCTTGTGGTTATAGTCCCTATCCAAATGTGTGTCTTCTCCCCGTCCTCAAGATTCCCCTTACACACTTGATGCTGCTACAGAAATGTGTTCAGGGTTTTCGTGTGTGTCTCGAGCAGACGTGAGAAGGGAAGAAGTGGCTGCGGAGCCGTTTGTCACTTACATAGTCATGGAAGGCTTTTGCCTCACTGGAGTGCTCGCATGTCTCCCTTCGGTCTGGAGCCGCACAATACAAATCCCAGAATACACTGAAATGGAGGGGTAGAGAGGTCAGAGGTTACCATACAGAGCAAACAGGCAAATGTGTAACAGCTATTCATAACCCATTCACACACTCTTACTATCTCCCTGGCGCTCTTAAACTGCCTCTTATACACTTGAGCGTCATTGTAAGAGGGACACAATGCCAGTGTCGCCCCCTCAATCAACCTCTCACTCACTCAAAAATACACACACACACACACACACACACACACACACACTTACATTACCATACTTGCATGGACCTCTCATTGACTGCATCCGTTTCTTCGGTCTAAACTTTAAAAGGGACAGTTCACCACAAAATCAGACATACATGTTTTTCCTCTTACCTGTAGTGCTGTTTATCGGTCTAAACTGTTTTGTGTGAGTGTTGGAGGTATCAGTCTGCCTTCTCTGGAATATAATGGAACTAGAGCAACAAAGTCTCTTTCCAGAAATCACGACTCAGTTAGTCAAGATAATCCACAGACCTTGTTGTGAGCAGTTTCATGTAGGAGCTATTTTCTTTCTATCGAAGTACATCTGCCAACTGTATCACCATGCAGAACGAAGCGTGCATCTACTCATGGACGAAAGGCTAGTGCTTGAGACAGCACAAGATGTAACAAAAGGTTTTTACAGCTTCAGGCCCCGATCAGACAGAAAAGGTTTTCAAGGTGTCTACAGATATAACCAAGTTAAATTTAAGACCTTTTAATCCCTCCTTATATGAAATTTAAGACCAAACCAAAACGGACAGTTAAGAAAAATGACAAAAATTGGGAGAGTTTAAGTTTAATGTGTTTGATGTAAAAACACAAAACAAAATCTTGTTGCTTTCCTAAAAAACATATTTTTCTTTAGTCTGTCCAATGATTGTAAACAGTCATTGGGTATGTCAGGCTCGAAAAGTTTCGTTGTAATGTGACCAACAATATTTAAGCCGCATTGAATCCGAATTTAAGACAATTTAAGACTTTTTAAGGTCTTATATTAAGAAAACTGAACTCGAGATGTTTTAAGACTTTAAGGACCCATAGACACCCTGGTTTTTGTAATGAATTAAGCTCTTGGCTCGCTGATTCTGCATTGATACACGCGCTCTAGACGGGTCCATGTCATTGGTCCGACAGCCCATTGGTTCGACATCCCATCAGTCCGACTGTCTGCAGTGCTGAATGGCTCCCGGCAGGCGTATTTCTACCTTGATGGTGCGCCACGATCGGCTCTGGGTCAGCTGGGAAAGGCTTGAGGCGAAGCAGGCTCACGGCTTATGTGTTTGTCACTTTCTTTTTCATTTTAACCCACACCATGATCTTTTCCTAACCCTAACCAAGTGGTTTTTGTGCCTAAACCTAACCAGACCTTAACCACAGGGCATCATGATGATTTCAGAACAATGAGTTTAATATGGTCAGAACAACGGGATGTCGAACCAGTGGGCTGTCGGACCAATGGGCAGTTCCCACCTAGGCGCCTGGCGTTTTTGCCGGAACACTTTGAACTCAAGTTAAAAAAAACTTGAGGGTTGTCAAACTGCCCCCGAGTCATCCTAAAATATGTCTGGAAACAGTCGTCATTGAAGTGAATCTCTGAACCTCTTTTTTAGGGTCTCATGTACCCACACAGATCTCAGTTTCCCTGTGCCCAGCAAACTGTATGGTTTCAGTAATGCTGTAAATTCATAGTTAAATAGCCACCTTCTGTTAAATTTGCACTTCCCTATGTTGTCCAGGGTACAGTGAGCTTGTTAGCAGACAGTGGATCCTCTGCTCTAAGCATCGCAGGTGGAAACAAAATATAAGTGGTACCGTTTACACTACGGCAATGCAAGATGCACTTGGTAAATTCTTTTAGAAAACGGATGTTACTACGACTTCCTACCTATTTCCCATGTCTGAAACATTTCTATGAATTTTAAAAGTTTTGTTTAAGACATTTTAATACCAACAAAGGCCTTAATTGTAGATTAATGAATTCAATACCTTTTAAGACTTTGTCCTCATTGGTTGAGCTGCAATGTTGGCAAGCGCAGTAGTGCTAGGTGAGCTAACAGTAGATGCACACTTCCTTCTGTGCAATGATTGGGTTGGTGGGTATAGCTTAGTAGAAAGAAAACAGTTGCAACATGAAACTGCTCATAGCAAGGTCTGTGGATTATCTTGAATAACCAGACCATGATTTCTGGAGAAAGAGTGCAAGTTTTTCAAATGTGTTTTTTTTGGGGGGCACTTTGAGCACCACAATCTGAGTGCCATCTTGTTCCATTATATCTGAGAGAAGGCAGACAACTCTACAGCTGATATGTCCATCACTCTGCAACTCACACCAAAACAATCCAGATTGATGAACAGTACTACAAGCAAGAGAAAAAAAATCTGTGTTTTTGATTTTGGGGTGAACTGTCCCTTTAACAGTTACACTCAGGATAAAAGTAAGGCTAAACTCAATCCCTAAAACACCCTCTTTTACCAGTGGCGACTGGTAAATGGCCTCATTGTGAGGCTGTTTGTTCATCATTTGATCCTTACAAGGATAAACAACAAGAGCTGACACACACATAAACAAACTGTTTCCATAACAGCTTTTGCTTCGGTCTATTTGAACACTGTAAGTGGAAAAATCACAAACGCACACACACACCTAACGACGACGCTAACTGCCTGTGTGCTACCTGTCTAAGAGGCCTTAATTGAATCGGTCTTTGTGCATTGATTTAGTGGAAATGCTATAAACCCAGTGAAACAGCGACATGGCTAACGAGAGGACTAATCAGGCAGCCACTTCACGTGTCCTGGCAGTCTGCGATGCACGCAGACATGTCGGATCCCAAACATCTGGAAGGTTTCATATACCTCAGCACAGTCATTTTTGGGAGGGTTACAGTACACCCCTCTTGAGCTCCTGTGTAAATTGCTTGAGCACATTAGAGGGGATTTTATGGAATATTTTGATCTTGAAAAGTTGTCTAAAACTTCCTCAAGAATGACAGAGTGCATGAGCTACACATAAGGACGTCAGTGTGTTGCTCAAGGACACATCAACAGGGGAGAAATGCTTTTCACTAGAAGCCTCAACAAGGAAAAAGAAACCATACTCTCCTAAAAATCGTCACTGGTTTTGATAACATAACTTATACTTAATTATATTTCATATATGTGCAAAGAAGGAACCTACGTCCAGATTTAAGTCCTTAATTGAGCAAGAGAACAAACTTATTCTTTAGATTTACCCAGGCTTGTACACTTTCAAATTATTATTCTGTTCCTTCATTTTCTTTTTATTAAAACATGTCCTTGGTCTCATATTGCTGATGGTGCTCTATAAGCCTGACGCTCATTCTTCTGACTCAGCAGAGCCACCCCCTGAGGTGAAAAGTTACACTAGATACTGTACTTTTTAAAGACCATTTAAGAGCGTATTTACAAGTCAGTAATTCTACATCCACAGGTCCTTAAATATTTGTTCCTTCTGAGTACAGTGTCCTTCAGCAACACCGTCTGCCACTGAATCAGTTTCTGTAGATGTGCTTTCTGATGAAGGAGTGAGTGAAAAGCTTTAACCTTAAAAGGGATCGATAAAATATCACATTTTTAACAAGTGGTGTTTTCCATGACGAGGCTTTAGAATACAGTAACACATGCAATAAAAGCTAATTTATTCAAGTTCTGCTGGACATTTTTAATTGCAAGACTTGAAAGCAAACAGAAGGTCATATAGCTCTTATGTAGTCACTTTATTTTTTTCTATTTGATTCAAAGGATCAGTCTGTTGATAACTCTATGTCCTCTTACTGTCAACACATTACCTGAAAAGGCCCAAATTAATAATTAATCCTGCTAAGAAGCATCGTCTGTGTTGTCAAAACACATTAATGAGCCACATTGTTGCACTCAATGTCTTGTTTTTTCATAATGATCAACGTTGGCACTGTGGTTTATTTTAATTCAGTCTCATATAAACCATGCTGCTGCCATAACTACACACCAGTACAGCAAATCAATTATAAAATGAGCTTGGAGTGTGATAGACTTTAAAGCAAGGTTGAAATGAATTGTAAAAGGGGATAACACATGGTTGGTTTTGGTCACTTCATTGTTTACAGTCAGAAAAATACAGAATATCACCAGCCTTATCCCATCTATAGACCTGTAAATTTGTGAGACAAAATGTGTAAAAATCAGATGTAAAACTGCAACTATCATTTTCTGGTCATATTATCTGCTGACCTGCTCAAACTCACACAACTGGAGAAAGTTTTAAGACAAGTCCAGGAGGGCTTGATCCAAGTCTCTGTAGTCTTAACTACAGTCATCCACAGGCGCAGACAGGACCCTGCTCAGCTCAGCCCTTTTAACAGTCTGCTAAAAGTAAAGGATTTAGTATCGATACCTTAAAACTGGAGCTGTGATAAATTTCTTTTTTTCACATTTGAAGCTTCTATTTAGGTTTTCGAATAGCTTTGAATGTCTGTTTACATGAGTTAGTCTTTTTTTTTATTAACCCGCCCATTCCACTGGACATAGCTTTTCTAGGATGTGTAGATCTATAATGACTGTAATCTGACTTCATCCAAGTGCACAGACTTATTTGATGGGATGTCTATAAGCCATTCACAGTGTTCCACATCATCTAAAGTGGACAGCAGTAGAGCCACGCCCCCTTTTTTTAACATGTATGTGCGACCGTGGGACGGTCGGACATACATGTTAAAAAAGCACAAGGCACATTTTAGTTTTAATCACGTGTTTAAAGTAAACATGACATGTTATATTTCTTATACAGTCAAAATATCATGACAGATTTTGAACTTCTATCCAGGATGTTTTGAAAAGTATCCATCTTTTGAAATGGACGGTGGATCTGAGTGTCACCGGAAAATGAAATGCTGTTCTGATTACATTTTCTAATAATGCAATCAGCTTATAATACACCCTGTTGATTATGTTCGCAGAATATTCATCTCAGGAGGTTTTCAACATACTGTTTTCCGGAAATACTTCGGATATTAAGGATATTTTGAGTTGTGATGACAAATATAATGCAAAATATATACATGCAATGGGCTTTAAAGTGCAACTTTATTTATTGATATGAGTTGACCATTTGTGAAAAGTACATAAGCTCATGTTTTTTTTTTTGTTGAAAAAGTTATATCAAGACTATTAACTATCATTTTTCCAATTGGGTGATGTCTGCGTTAAGAATCTTCTTCCATTGGAAGGGACGAAATAACACCCACATGATTTAGTATCATAATAGAAAAAAATTTATGATGTGCATTTAGAGTAGAAATCCACCATTACAATATTTTCTGTGTGTTTGGAACATAATTGAGTTCTGAACGGGTTAAATCAGCTTTCTTTATTAAATAAATGTAATTAATGGTGCTGCTAGCATGATGCTAGCATGAGCTGCCTTGTTTTTAGCATGGAAGCTAACTAGCCAACGAGGACAGCAGATAATGTCACGGCTGTTTGCTTTATCACTGCCGACACAACCAAAAAGGAGCAAACCACAGCTACCGAACACATTTAAAGGAGGCTGATCCACCGCAGCAGACCCATTCTTTGGGCCTTTGCTGGTAAGTCTCCCTCTCAGCAGGACCTCCTGTGTTTAACGCTACAAGTCAACTTTTTGCTATGGGTTCCAGTTTTGGAGCCCTTGCAATAAGTCTTATCCATCTGCAACTGTGCAGAAATACCGGGTTTAAACAGAATGAACAGACATGCCAATAGAAAAAAGAAACTGCGCCACATTCGAATTTTGTGTGAACTGCCTGCGTTTACATGGTGTAGTAGTCAAGGGCATAAATCTGATTACTGACGTCCTGCATGCAAGCGCTGGTTTGTCAGTAAAACATATTTTGTAGTGCCTGCAAACATGTTTTTTGATTTCCTGCCTTATCCTTATTTCTTGTAAACGGAGTGACTGTGAACCACGGGTGTCAGCGACTTCCAAAAACAAGTGAAACTGCTGATGGGTGCTTAAGATGAGGCGATGACCCCAGAGGTCAAATCTTAGCTAGAGGCAGAAATGACAGGACGGGGGGAAGGAGGAAGACAGCGGAGGCAGAGGTGACACAAAGGAAGATGGAATGCAACGGGTTAATCTGCTAAGAATCCCTCTCCCACATGAACAAAGGAGGAAAGTGGGAGGTGGGGGGCACACAAAGGGTGACGAGAGGGTGAGGAGGGGGAGGGGAGTATACAGAGGAGGGGGGGGGGGGAGTCCATTCCCTAACCATCTGGATCTATTGTTTCAGGAACGGGGGTGAAGGATGGCGAGCTGGAGGAGGGGAGAAGACGGGGAGGGAGGGGTTACGCCCTCTGTGAGTCTGGTCAAACCCAAGGCTGCGACTCTGCTCGACCTCCCACCTATGGCAGCCGGGGCCAGCCCTAAAACGCAAGAGTGTCTCACTGAGTCAGTGACTGAGGGATGTGGTTAGCTGGAGTTTTACTATTGGACGTGGCTCTGGAATAGGCGGGACAGAGTTTTATCTGATAACGTCATTGCCTCCGCTATCAATCATCTCATCCACTTCCTCAATACATATGCAGCTGTTGTTGATGCACAGCGTGTTTGTTACTCGACCCTCATTTGAGAAATGTAGGGCCAGCCCTAAAATACCCTAGTTTTATGGTGCCACTGTATGTTTCACTTTAAGTGTGCATTTTCCTGTATATGAGTTTCTAACATGTGGTTTTTCAATCCTCTATCTGTAGCGTGATGACGCAGTGTGATGTATATGTTACAGAATGCTGCAGGAATGAGTCCTAAAATCCTGAAATGAGTTAGCATGGTCACACTTCACGGTCTCTCGTCTCGAAGTCAAAGGGTTTTTGAATAGGCTTTTGGTTAAATGCCTGAAGTAAGGTCTGTGGTCAACCCAGCTTAACAGACTTTACATTTTGTTCTACAACATTAAACATGTGTAGGTACCCAGCTCGTGAATTTTCAAGCTTTTTCGTGTCTTAAAAAGTGGCTAACAAGTGGCTAAATAAGACTACAGAGGTTGTTGGGGGCATTAAATGTGATCATGCAGAACACGGCTTTGCAGCCTAATTGTGGGGGTGACCATGAAGTCATGCAACCATGGTATAGTTGGTTTATAGCCTAACGTTAGCTTTTTACCTCTGGCGATTGCATTTAAGCGTCAAAAATTCTATGAGTGGCGCTCACTAGGGTTGTGCCATATCATCTTATTCACGATAATACCGGTATAACTTTTGATATCATATGATAAATTAATAACATGATACTTGCAATATTTCGACTTGACATACTGACGTCATACTGTTACCCACGGCAACAACGAGAAAGGCTGAAAGCAAATTTATTACCGACTCCACGGTGGTTCCAAAAAGAGGAGCAGCTTCAGTAGTGTGGAATAAACTGCGGCCCTGGACTTCTCAGACTCTTTTAGTAAGTTACAGCTCAAAGGGAACTCATTCAGCGGCTCCTCTGGCAGCAGCACAGCGTCTCTCCCTCTCCTCTCGCCGTGCGACTAGCACATGAGTCGGTGTCATCAAGTAATTTTGTCATAAACCTTTGGTAATGTAAACCTACATGATGCTTACAACTCAACAAAAACTTCCATATATCAAATATATGATATAATATATAGATTCCATATATGTGAATGTGTAATAGTGGTATCATAGCAGCCTGTCACAGGTTACAGCGTGATGATTAGAGGAGAAATGGCAGAGCATAAAGGTCCAGGTGGAAAAAAACCCTCAGTCATTTAGGAATTCACTAAAAGAAGGAAATCAACTTCTGTGTATTTGGGAGCTGTTTAAATGTGTAAGTTGTGGTAGATTTTATTTTGTTGAACTATTAATATTGTATACAGAATCTGAATCTCACTCTGAGTTACTGTTGTTGTTCACAAACTAAAGAAATGAGATCATTTTTGTTTAGTTTCTACTGAATATTTGAAGGCAAACTGTAAAACTATATCACTTATTTTGTAACAATTCTCTTTTTTAAATTAAGTGATTTTTTTAAAAAAAATTTGTTATATCATCAAGAATATCGTTGTCACAAAAATACCCTGAAATATTGTTATTAGCTATTGCCACTTCTTTTTTGCAATAACTCAAAATCCAATTGAAAAATCCAGTTGTCTTTTTGACATGTGAACCGGTGTGATGTTGACCCCCCCCCCAAAAAAACAAAACAAAAACAAAAAACGTCACCCCTTCAGCATCCATGCAGATTGGTCAAAATAATCTTTTAATTCACTGAATTAGATGTAAAAAATACGCTGGCTTTACGTGTTGTTTGTCCTGCTGTCTCGCTAGCAAAATAAAATGACAATCCACAAAAAAAAACAACGGGTGATAGCCCATACATTCTTCCAACAGCCGACCCAACTGGGAATATTACAGAAACTGCAGACGAACATTTATATTCACAAATTTACATTATAGACACCGCTGACTCTCTAAGCACGTTCACCATACACAGTCTAGCCATATACAAGGTTTCAACCTAGTTTTGTTTAATCATGACTGAGGGCAAGAACCATTAATTAAATTAAACAAATGTGGTTATTTTCAAGTATATGAATATCTGAATGTTTGTGTAAAATATAAATGTAGTGTATTCAAAATTGAATTATGGCTCTTCCATAAGCCTTGGACCATGGAAGCTTAAATAAGCTACTGTTTGTGCATGTGGCATATTGGGTTCACTGCTTCAGAAATGTACTGTAAAAACTGTTTACACACCCACACAATTAGCATGGACAGGCTCGCTGTATCAAAGCAAACAGGACAAAAAGAGGAAACTGAAAGTGACACTCACCACCACCACGAATGGAGGAATCCGGGAGGCTCCCCTAATGTAATATTCTTCTCCCATCGAATCTGGAGAAGAGGAGAGAGGAGAGAAGAGTCACTTGCGGCCACTAGAGAGAGGATTATGTCTGCAGGTCCAGGGGTTAAGAACATATAATCAGTCAGTCTCAAACTGTCAATGGCCCCGGACGTGAAGATAGGCATCTTTCTGGCTCTGTCAATCTCCATCTTCCTGACTCTCTTCCTCCTGTTATGTCTCTGTCCTGTTTCCCCTTTATTTTACATGTGAAATGTGTTGTGGGAATAGCTCAATTGTATGCTCATTCTTCCATTCATTCACTGTTGGCCTGTCTGCGGCCTGTTAGGAAGAAATGTATACAAACACGACACAAAGCCGACGTGTCCACAGACATCAGTTGTTTTTACACTGAGATTCACCGTGGTGCAGGGTGAGCATGATCTGCTGTAACTTTATAGGATTTCCTTTTGAAAAATTGATGCTACACCTCACGCTCTGTTATCATGTTTAGCATGTTTGCACTGACAACACCAGTCCTTGTAAACATCCACTATGGCTGGGTTATAGTATGTACAGTTTTACTAATGAGGAAAGCTGCTTTACAGTCATAAGTCATCATCAAGCCCCGTGTGACGTGTGTTTGATTTCCTTACTTGAGATTTTTCATCAGTTCTTTATCTCTTGGCCCAAGCTCTAGATAAGCCGTTTCCACAGAAAGGCATAAACAATGATTGGCTTTGTGCTTTATAAACTGGGTGCGGTCATGGACGTCATCTTACCTCAGACAGGAAGGTCTGTGCGGACTTCTGTGCTCCCACATGTAGCAGGTACTCGTACACATATAACGCTAACCTGGAATGAAAAGGGAAAATTGTCAGGGACCAAAATCAGCCTCCTTAATTTGTAAGATGTTAAGACTCTTGCTTCACAGGTGAGGTTTTTTTTGGGTGGCACACACGGCACAAGTTAGCAACCAAAGCAGACTGATGACATTTACAACCATAATGTCCCATGGATTATAAGCCCCTTGTGCTAATAGTCAAAAACTTTCCCAGGGACAAAAAGCTGTTTCAGCTCACTTGTGTTTCCATCTTTAATAAAACATAATAAAGGATACAAATTTACCATAAAGATATAAAAGGTCAAATTAATTGCTCAATGATTTACAGTTTTAAAAAATCACTATTAAAAAAGCAAAAGTGTAGACATGAGGTGCAAAAATGAAAGATTATTTTAAATAATTTCTGCAGTATCCAAACACCTCAAGGAGCAGAGCTTTCTCACTCTCTTATTGGTAATGGTTACCACAGTCATTCTGCTGATCTCTGCAACTAACCAAGAAAGGAAGTGGTCGTTGTCGTGTTAAAGCCTTCCTATATTTATTTTTTGATAAAAAAATTTGTATGTCATTCCTTCAATGTCAATTTTCCCAATGGTCTAAAAATGGCATTGAACAGTAATGTTGCCTCAAAGAACAACAGAGTAACACTGTTCCTGTAAATCTGCTGTTATGTGATTATAATGTTTAAATTGATGCAGTTAAGCAGACAAGCAGAGGAGGCACACGTGACTGAAAACAGTAGAAAAGTCAAGATGCCTGTCTCATAAAAAGTAGCGTTGTCACAATGCTGGAATTTCTAACTTTGATGCAACAGCTTGAAAAACATTACTATTAAATACCTTTTTTAAACCGCAAGAAAAATTGACATCGAGGGAGTAACATATCAATTTTTTGTATCAGAAGTACATATAAGAAGGCTTTAACACAACAACAACCACTTTCCTTTCTTGGTAAGTGGCAGAGAACAACTTTAGTAAACTTGAGAGTGAGAAAGCTCAGCTCCTTTAGGTGCATACTGCAGAAAATGAGTATTGAAACTATGACCCAAGAACTAAAACTGGCTCTAGGTTCCTGTGGTTAACATGCAGGTGAACCACTAGAGGTTTCAGCGTTGCTTTCAATTGAAAAAGGGCCACATCATCTCAGCAGCACTTCGGTGCAAGTGTAGTTTGCAACTCCTCAGCCTCTCGTTGCGATTGTAACAATAATCACAAATTCAGCCAACGCCCATGAATTCTTTTGTCCAATCGCCAGAAATTTAACCACAATTTTGACAACATAAAACAGGTAAAATCTCATTTCATTGTAGCTGTTCGTGCAGCATTTTGATTCAGTCAGCCCCTCCTTGCCACACTCTCCGTCTTTCTCTGTTTATCATGAGACTACTGCTGCAGGAGTGTGAGCTCTGCGCCTGGGACAGAGTCACACACACACAGTGACAGGGCTAAAGGTTAGCATCACACAGCTAATGTTAGCCATCGATTATTAACGGGTTTGAAAACAGAGTCAAGCCGTTTTGGTGTCAGCCGTTTTGTGTTTGCTACTGTTGCTGTGTTAGCTCGTGCTAAGCAGGCAGAGAGAGTAGGAGAATGGCTCGTAGTCACAGTCATTCAGCATAGGGTCAAACAACAGCAACAGCTGATGGTTGGGAATCAACCCCCTGTCTCCTTCCATCAAAAGTAGATTCATGGGATGCAGGATACTGTACTTTTAACCGATTCCGATAAGTTGATATTTAACAACTTATTTGGCAGATAACCTTTATCCATATATCCACTTTTTTTCCTTACCCAAATTTAGTGATCATAAAGTGTCTTGTGTAGTGGGATTAACATCATATGATGCATGCATAGTATTATTGCGATGGCCCACCAGCAGATGGAGGCATGAAATACAATACTTTTCAATGTATGTAATATTTGTTTATTGTGCAATATAAAAAATAAATAAATAAATTAAAAAAAACATTTTAGCCAATTCCGAAAGTTCATTTTAAAGCCAATGTTGGCCGGTACAGATGCCGATATTATTGCGCATCCCTAGTGAATCACAGAATGCTCATAATTTGATAGGACAGACAAGCCGGGGGACGGCAGCAAAGGGGCCTGCTCTACCACTAAGCCACTGATGCCCTGTAATAATAGTTTTTAACTCCAAGATAGCATCATTACTATTTTTGCTTGCCCCCACAAAATCATTGCAAAAAAACCCAGCCAAAAACATCACAACATGCATCGCAATTTTTTTTTTAGATAGACTGCAACAATCTCAGAAAGAGCCTGAAAATCTGAGGGGTCTGACTCCTGCCAATATGCATCATGCTAAGCATGCCCTTTTCACACGACAAGTGACAAAAGTACGGCATGGCCAGCTACATTGTCGCCAAGTTGCCGTGTTACTGTTGCTCAAATGCTCATTAATGTAGTTAAGTGAGTGCAGCATTAGGCAACAACATATTTTCTTCCATTATTTTTGATGGAACAGGAATTGCAGGAGAGAGAGGAGGGTGGGAAATGGGAAAACAAAAACATATGATTGGTTGTGGTTCACTGCTGAAATAAGTTGAGGCCAACCAGCTCAACTTTGATTTGTAGAGCATCGAACCCGTCACAAAAGTGTCAGACATCAGTTTGTAACTTCATGTCACCATCTTCCATTGAAAATGACTTGCAGCCTGTTGCTTAGTCACCGGCAGTCTGAACACAGCATAAACATCCAAACTCTTCAAATCACAACAGAAGCTGAAAAACACCTGCTGAGCCGTATGAAAAATATTGTGATCTGACTGAACACGCCAAATACCATCAGAAATAGCTGCAAACGACAGGCACCCGCACTAATTCCAACAATATTTTCAAAGCTCTCACCTTGGATTTTTTTTAAATCACTATTATAACAGGCCAGTTACACTTGATAACAGCAATCCACCAGGGTCTATTAACAGACACAAGAACCATGCTGTGGAGTGGGAAACCCCCATTGGCCCAACATTGTACTCCTAACGCCTTCACTTAGTCGTGTTTAATAGGCTGTTAATGGACCATCAATCGACCGGCAGCGTGGATATGACAGTGCCCTGTGTGCCCAGAGCAGACAGTCCTCTGACAGGCCAATAAGGTCCTAATGAGAAGGACAGTAGCTCAGTGTCATAGTCCCCATCATTAGTCAATGAGCTGATCAATGAAACATGGTTTTGAGATAATAAGGCTGTTGTTCAGTTTGTTTTTAACCACTGACAGCCTATTTGCTTTTGCACCACTGTCTTCCCTTGTACCACTGTTGAATGGTGGGATGAAGGTGATGTCTATTTAAGCACATTTAGTCCATTTAAGCCTCTTAAAGGGGTATTTAACCAATATAAAGGGGGTCCTCACATTAAACTAGGCCGTCCATGCAGCAGCAAATACTTTTGAAATTGGTGCTACATGACCAGAGAAATAAAGAAAGAGAAGGACTGGGGCATTTGCTTTTGCTCATGAGGTAGAAAACCAGAATGCACAACGCTGTATCAGACCAATAACCACCACTGCTGTTGGGTGACGTAATGCGTCCATTTGGCGAGAGCTGGCAAGCTGGCAAGAAATGATCGCTGAAACTTCCCATTGGGCCCCAAGAACATCAATGAATTTTGAAAATGTGAGGAAGACGCAAGATGTGTTCTTGTATATAGGATATCTAGAAGGTTCCCTCAAATTTTCGCCAATGATTTTTCAAAACTCTTCCATAACATTGTCATTTCCATGACTTCATTTAAGTGGTTTTAAACAGGTAAGTCTATATAGTGATCATCAGGTGTAAAAGGTAGGGTCTTACTCCAGTGTGCTATGACCTTAAACAAGTTACTGTTTGTAGCAAAAGTGCAGCATGGAATATGGAGCAGAATGCCTCATTGGTACACATATAGTTGACGCAAAGCGGTAACGTTATGTAGCCTGGCTATGGCAAGCCTGACATATGCGTTGATGTTGGCAGTCTGAATGGGTGGCCTTTTGGCTGTCTTGACGCTTTTACCCTTTAGCATGGCTGACCAGAGCAGCTACGCCCATGTTGCCAGCGTTTAACATTTCATGCTGAGCCAAAATCCAATGTGGGTCTGCCTCTTTCTTTGCAACGCATTACATTTGTCATTCCAAAGACATACATTACTAGGCACGCACTTCCCAGGCATTTGCGGATGATCAAACTGCTAGCACTTGCTAAATTTAATTTCTTGTACGACATTCCTGCTGTCAACTAGCTGCATACGCCAATGAGTATCATGTGACACTAGTGATATTTCAATGGTCACAGCACTAGATTTTAAATTAGTAATACACTAACATATTTTGCATAACGTTAGACATATTTTAGGATTTTTTTGGAAATGTTTTTAAACAATAGCCAAAACAATATATATTCAACACTTTTCAAAAAAACATTTCCAGGCCTGGAAAACAGTTTTTCTAATTTCATCACTTAAAGGAATTTCATGACTGCGGGGAAGCCTGTATCTAGCATTTCCGTCTTCCTGTATTGATGCACACAAAACAACAATTAAGATGGAAAAACTTTTATTAGGAATGATTAGCCAATCCCCATTTTTGTCCTTTTTTCAAACTCAGCTTACTATTAGCGTTTAACAGTGATGCATCAAAAAGTGACAAAGCAGTGAACTGAGTATGTTACTAATAACCTAACTTACAGAAACATGACGTGCAATAGTCCACCTTCCACCTTCTCTTTCCCTCTCTCTGTCACTCTCTTTCAAATACACACACACACCCAGTGGCTTGAGTGGAGCAAATATTTTCATGCAAGAGGGGAATCAATCTCATAGCTCTCCTTTAAAATTTCATTTTATGTTTTTATTTTTTGTCACATGCCGTTATTTAACATTTAGTTTTTTTTAGTATCAAAATACTTTTTTTTAACAATTATTTAAAGTATTAGTCATTAACATTTTTTTATTTTGCTCTATTGTTTGCTCTCTGTTCTGATTTCACTTGACTTGACTTTACTTTATTTAAGTCCAGCCCCAACAGTGTCTGCAGAGAAAAATTCTGGTCCTTGGACAAATGTAGTTGATGACCCCTGGTTTGAAGTTTGGACTGATGTTCAGACAAAATATTTCATTACGTATTGTGACAGGCATTTCTTACTGTTTTTTGATGCTTAAATGACAAAAGGATTAAATCTGGCACCTCTCCAGCTACCAGTCCACGCTCCATGTTTCTGGTCCGGACGGGGACTTGAACAGGCAACCCTCTGGTTCCCAACCCAAGTCCCTATGGACTGAGCTACTGCCGCCCCCCTACTGTTTCTGAAGACAAAGCAGGTATGCTCGATTGTCTTTCCTTCAGACTTTCTCTACTCTCATGGCTCTTTTGTTACAGTTTGTATTTTCTATTTATGGCTTTATAGTTTTTATGATTACATAGACACTTTTATGGTTTTATATACATGTGTTTTTTCATGAATACCTACTTAGAAACAAGTGTTGCATATTATGTCAGGCTATAAGTGCTATGGAAATAGTCTATTTAGTTAATAGTCTATACTTAAGTGTGTCGCTTTGAAAATAACCACAAATAAATGTGCACAAAGTAAATGTCCATGAGGGGGATAATAAAGCGCTGCACATTTCTGTGTGAGGGTCAAAGCTAAAACCCACTCATTTAGTTTCTTGCTTAAACGCCTTGAATGAAAAGCAACAAAAGAGGAAAGCACATGGGAGAACCGAAATTGGCAACAACTGCTGTGGAGTATGGAGATACGAACTTTTCCTGACCTGTTGTTACTACGTATGGTATGCAAATGATTCAAATATGCATTTTTAGTATGCAAAGGTGGTCCGTTAAAGATATGAATAGGCAAATAGACAATAACTGTAGTAGGGACGGAGCTGATGGCCGCCACATGATCACACCTTGTCCTTCACATAGACACAACGCAGCCAGGGGACATTTTCTGAGCATCATCACAGGAGGAGGGGAGGCAGCTGGCACATTCAAACACATGCTCCCTGAGAACTGCATGAATTAATATAGTTTTTACCACAGCAAAAAAATCTAAATCCAAAAGCTACAAAGTTCTTATTGAAGTGTCATCAGTCCTGCTCGGTTGTCAAAGCAATCTGCACTCCACATACTGACAGGTACACGCTAATATTAAATGGCATTTGGTGCATGATAACCAAGTGGGACAATTCTAGTATTTCAAACATAACTATAGATAGACATGTCCACATCAGTGTACCCCTACTTTCTCACCAAGGCACCAACCATGTCTAAATGAGATAGGCACTGAAATAGCCGTCCTGGACCACATCCTACTGGTCACTACCTCAGCAGTCCATTTATAGTGGACCCCTTTTCAGACGGACAGTGGTTGAATGGGTCAAGGCAGAGATCTGACCTGGCATTATGACCATCCTTCTGACTAAGGCTGCAATGATTAATCTATTCAACTGTTAAATTAACTGCAAACTAATCTGATAATGGATGAATTGGTTTTTAGTTATTTTTAAGAAAAATTCTCTCATCCTGGCTGCTTAAACGTGAATATTTTCTAGTTTCTTGATTTCTCCATGCCAATAAACTGAGTACCTTAGGTTGAAGACAAAACAAGACATTAGAAGACGTCATCTTGGGCTTTGAGAAACATATTTTACACCATTTTCTGACATTTTATAGACCAAACAACTGAACAATCAATCAAGAAAATATTCTACAGATTATTGAGAATGACACTAATCGTAAGTTGAAGCCCTACTTTTGAACGGGGCTGAGCAAAAGTCGAACAGCACTGTACTGAATTGAATGTTTGTATTATTTTATGGATGAAATATTCATTTCAAGTTATGGATATTTGAATATCATTTAAGTTACTCCCCTATTTATTTACAAAAAAGTAAGGCTGTCAAAATAGCGTATTACTTTAGATAAATTAATGAATTGATGGAACGCTAACATTTAAAAATCGGCAAGATGGAACTGTTGATAGGAGCACCATTCTCTGCAATTTCTATAATAAGGGATCTTTATACCATCATAGTAGTTTAAGCCTGAAATATCACCACAACGCAAAGCATTTAGCAGCGAACCCAGAGGTCCAAGCTAGCATAGCTTCTGATGCTACTGCTAACAGCCAGCCTTGTCAAGCCACACTTGACCAGGCGTAAATCTACCTGTGACCGACTAAATCCCTTGCAAAATGGATTGCAATAGACTGCAGACTTGTTTCAGTGGTAGACCAGGGACAATTGTGTCCAAAATCCAGATGTTTCACTACGACACATCTTCCAAAATTCATCTGAATTGAATCTTTTGAAATACTTCCACAGCAAAAATTGATGTATGCGATTAATTTTGATTAAGAATGTAATTTTTAATCACTTGACAGCCCTAAAAAAAGAGAAAAGATAAAGTGCAAGAACAGAACAAGGTAAAAAGGCTTCTTTTTACACCTTCTTCCTGGAATAATTTACAGAAGAACCTGAAATTGTCGGAGCTGATTACTATGAGGGAATTTAAGCTTATTTTTGAAGAATCGAGAAAATAGCACTATTGGTCGATGTGATTGCTGCACAAATTTAACTTGAATTACTTTAGAAAATTGTACATTCATGTATTTTAACTGATATTTTGTGTTGCATTTTAACAGGAAGTTGTGCTTGCTCATTTGTGGTGTGCGTTATGTTCATTGTTGTAACAATGTGTACACTGCTCTCTTTGCCAGGTTGCTCTTGAAAGACATTTTTAATCTCAATAAGAGTTTTATCTCATTAAGTAAAGGCTATATATAAGAGAGACAGAGCATCCAGAGAGAACACACACTGAAACTCTGCTTGGTATTTTTGTAATTCTTTGGAATGCTATAGTTTATTCGTGACATGTATCCACATGAGTCTCAATAAACAATCTGTTGACCACAGATTAAAGTGCAACACAAGTCTACACTACGAACGGGGCCATCGCAGGTTGAACGTGCATTTAGCAAACATGGCCTTCCTGTTTAGTAGTGATGGAAGATTCAAACGTGCAGTAGAGTGCGTGTGTTTCTGTGTGTGTAGAGCAGGGCCGTCCTGCTCGTAAGGTAATAAATAGCTGAGGGTGTTCCCTTCTTGCAGATAGTCACCGAGATAAGAAAACATACATGAGCAGGCAGACATCCACATGAACAAACAAACAAAGCAGAAGCAGAATTGTAAACTTCCCGGAGTGATTTAAACTGGTTGATATTGTTCAACTCTAAACGCATCCAGCAAACTGCACAACAATAACTTATCTAACGGCGAGAACACATCCTGGCTGCGTCGGCTCGCCTAATTCAACACAGACAGTGGGACAGATTGGCTGTTGTACAAATGACCGATGCTCTTAAGAGGCTAAAGACTGCAGTTCTGCTAACACACACACACACACACTCACGCCGCTTTTAGCCAGGGGAATCTGACCACTTTCTGAGGCTCCTAGCAATTTGTAGGTCACAAAGCTCTCTGTGACCGCTGGTGTAGAGTGTAAGTCACTGCCACTTGCAGGTCAGTCTAGTATTGGGCCACACATCTGCACAGCACACCCACACACACACACACACACACACACACACACACACAGATCGTTATTTTACCTCTGCACTTTGCTGTTTACTGATCACGCTTAACACATATAGATCCCATGCATCTATACTGAATCTGACAGTTTTGAAATACCTAGCAAAAGGCTCACAGGAAGCTTTAAGACACGGCAAGCAGCGCTTCAAATATTGATACTGTTTGCATCTCCCTGCCCACTGCAGGTTTACTGGCTTGTTCAACACACGTGCAGCTTTCTATAAGAGTCGGACTACAAGAAGGAAATAGTTAAGGACTCGGTCTTATGTCTGGGGATACGAGGATCACACTGCAGATCCCCCCCCACGAGGCCTTCAATGAAATTTTTATGTGTGGTGTGTGTATGTGTGTTTTTGTGTGGGTTGCAAAAGGGGCTGCGTGTGCGTGCACCTGGCCTACTGCATTATTAAAGCTCCGACGCTAGTTCATAGAAAAGGAAGAGAAGTTTGAGGAGGAGGAGGAGGAGGAGGAGGAGGAGGAGAGGAAGAGGGAGCAGCTGTAGGATAGTGGAGTAAAGGGAGAGGAGAGAAATTAGTTTGGACTGGAACAGAAGAGGGGGCATGCCCCATTTTTATAGAGGAAGAAACAGTAGGTGGTACAGGGGGGGAATCAGAAGAGCAGTCAAGTCAGGATGGAGGGGAAAGGAGGAAAGGAGTGGTCGTTCCTGACAGGCTGAATGTGAAATTATATTCATAAGGCGAGGTGAAATATCTGAGCAGCAGCTCCAGCAATTCTTAATCCCTGGTTTTTGTGGTTACATGACCTGATGCCAAAGTTCTACACCATATCGCCGGACTTGCTGAAACAAAAGTTACCACTTGAGGAGACCTCCTGACCTCCCGAGACGGGAAGCCAGCGAGCCCACATCCAGAGAGAAACCTCCCTGACGTACACCACCGGCACACCTGACATCCTGCCCGAGGCTCGCGACAAAACCCCCTCTTTAAACATGGATGAGCCTGCCCACCATATCTCCCTCTCTCTTCTGTCTCTTCCTTTCTTTTCTCCTCCGTCTCTCTCAACTCTGACGCAAAGCTGAGAGCAGCTGCTTCAGTCTGTCTCAATAATTCAACAGCGAAGCGAAGGGGGGATGAGGACTTTGAGGAGCAGCAAAGGATGGGAAGTGAGAGTTAGGAGGCAGATGAGTAAAGATTGTGGGTTCACAGCGACAACATGGCAAAAGGGGGGGGGGAGCTGTGAAGCTGTGAGCTTAAGGTAATGAGGCGCCTGCTGATCTTCACGCAAACATACACATGAGTCTGACAACTCTGTCCCACTCCAGTTCCCCGTGTGCTGACTGGTCCAGCCAGGCAGGGTGAGCATTTGCTAGTGTTCAGTGTGAGGGGTGAAGCTGTAAGCGTTCACCTGTGAGCTAACATTACCCTTTAAAATAAAACAGCACTCTGCAGCAATTACATCTAGAAAGTTTCATGCAAGCAGCTCTTGGGTTGCTTTGTTAGAAGTATGAGCAAAGGGAGTCCCTGCAGATGCTAGCTTTAATTTCTGAATTGATGCACAGAAGTTGCATTCACATTTTTAGATTTATTTAATAATAATGCATGATAACTGCAAGTAAAAGTGGCGGCGTGTGTCTCCTCCTGAGCGAACAACAGGCAACGAGACGGTGGCGTGCAGACAAAGGGATTGGAGGGCTACAGCTCCACAAGCTAACACCACAACCCAAGCTTCCCTGACAAAACAGCCACCGATAGAGCCAGCGTTTGGTGTGCTGGAGCCAGCACCGGCGGCAATTGGAAGCAGTCTACCTCGGGACACGTTCGCACAACTCGGGGTGACTGAGGGAAATCAGTACGGGCCACAAAAGTTGTGAGGCAGCAGCTCTCCTTGCAGCAGCAGCGGGGCTCGCACTGTAGCAGCAGCAGCAGCAGCAGCAGAGGTAGCGGCGGATGGCTCTCCGCTGCCCCGGAACGCACACATGGATACAATGTAGCACGCGCGTTCGGAGTATCGCCTTCTAGAACGCGGGGCAGCCGTTCTAGAACGCGTCCCCCACGTTCCAAAGCTCCAAACAGCTGTATTCTATTTTTACCTGCCGCTGCTTTCAGCGAAGGGGGCGACACACAAAAGCCAGCTAGCTACAATGCACAGCGTCACTCCAACCTAAATGCATTGTTCCTCGCGCTGGGGCGAGATGCAACTCAAAAGTGGGATCCCCCCCCCCCAACATCCATTTGCTCCTCACACATTTTAACACTGGGTGCACATTTTTTTAAGCGTTAAAGCTGCAGAACACGTGCAGCAACACCTCTTACTTGGAGTCGCGGGTGCAACTTTAGTCGCCAGAACAGCCACTCTTTTGTTTTGAATTAGAAACAAGAGTGAAACTGGCAGGGTAGCTTAGCAGCTTGGGGGCTAACTTAGCAGCCATGCCTGTGTGTGTGTGAGTGTGTATAGTTGGAGGATGCAAGAGGCACCGCGACACGCAAAGTGGAGAACACAGCGATTAAACTACACCAGCATCACTTTTGTGTGTTATAAAAACAGGAGCTGGCTGGACATGCCTGCAGAAGTGACTGAGGTGTCTCGCATCAGTTAGCAAGTTTAGCTACCTAGCACACTCTTGTTGGCTGGATTCAGTGTTGTGACAGTGCAATAATTTACTTACTTTTCTCTCGCTTGGCTATCGGAGGGGACCACAGCTCCTTTGCCCTTGCCGTACATCTTGGAGGCTGTTCCTGATACTTTGTTTTATCCCACTCGACACCTGTCAAAGAAAGCTACCAGGAAAACCTACTATCTCCATAGCTACCCAGTTAGTGTTGTCTCCCTATCTCTCCCTTGCGCTCTCTCTTTGCTCCGGTTTCCTTTTTTTTTCTACATCCCCAACATTGCCCACAAATCAGGCAGGGTTTCAGCCGGGGGGGAACTTGAAACAGTCCACTGGTGGAGCTTTTTTTTTTTTTTTTTTTTTTTTTTTTTCAATCGCTGTTCCTGGATTCAGCTCACGCCCCCCCTGTTGTGAGAGGGTGGGGGCTTCTTAAAGCGACAGTGTCTCAGTTTTTGTCGACTTCGCTCAAGTTCAAGTTTTCTTCTGGAGGCCTTCAAGTTCAGGCCTTACATTGCATCTGTGTTCATGTGCAATGCCAAATACTATTTTAAAACCTTTATTCCACCAGGGTACATACACCTGCATCATATAAGTACATTTAAACGCTTCATTTTTGCCCTGATGTGACACCAGCATGGCACTTCATTGGCCCAGATGACCACCTTGGTGTACCGGTTTGCCTCCAACATGCCACTGTGTTCACCCAAGCACCTGCCCTACAGTACAACCCTAGTACAGCTACAATCAACTCCCTTTACACCACATACACAAGGTGCCTCTTGATTAACTTTCACCCCTGACCCTCAGACAGTCTGCGCACACCACTGATTGAGGTCATTAAGTTGATGATATACACAAGATCCAGCCCTGTGATAGTCTGGAGACCTGTCCATGGCATACCCTGCCTCTCGCCCAGTGTCAGCCACAACCCCAAACAGGATAAGTGGTTACGGAAAATGAATGAATGAACGAATGAAGTTGATAATACAGCTGCAAACAGACACCCAAATGTAGATTTGTTGTGTTTTATTAATGCAATACGAGACTAATGGTTTCCAAACTGGGGTCTAGGGACTACAAAGGGTCCTAACAGAGATGATGAAGGTTCCCCACTAATTGAGGAAGCATTTTATTTACCTATTACGCAACAATTTTATTTTGCTTTTTCATCTAATTTGTGTTTAAAGCATAGATTTCACTCTGTCTACACGAGGTCTGAGGTCAAAAACATATCTATTTGACATGTTCTTGGAAGAAGACGAGGAAGAAGATGTTATAGAATCTTAGCATTGACTTAGCATTTTTTTTTTTTATCCTCGCTGCCGTTTAATCATTTGAAACTGTTTTTAAGGCCATCATATCCATGTTTAAGAGTTTTCTTTGTGGCTCTTAACTTTTCGTTTTTACCAAATAGCGGATTTAAACCAACATTCATTGTCTCGATTTTAAGGTGGTCTTTCCATTTACCTAATTTAAATGTCACATTTCTTTAGATATAGTACACTACACTACAGCACAACTGCTGCTCAACTACATTACAGTGTATTTATGGCCTTGTGTACTATTACTCTTACTCTATATCATTTTATTCAAGCTGTAAACACACACACTGACCACTGATGAACAGAATGATGAGGGTATAATACTATATGGAACGATTACTGAACATCAAGCACCCATTTCTTGGAGTAAATTCATTGTAGGCTCATATTTTGGTACCTTGTCATTAAAAACTAACACAAGGATTTAATTCTCAATATGTCAGCGACCCCCAAACAATTCATACAAATCACCCTATGCTCTTTTTATAAACAGTTTGCTAGTGTCACACAACATGTTAATAAAGACCATTATAACATAGTGTACTACAATGGTTGTACATGTTTTTCAGTGTCCAGGTATGCCGTTGGTTCTCGGTAGCGAAGTATAAGTCTGTGTCATGTCCCTTTAAGAGTGTGTAGAGGGCAGTTGCAGAGTTTGTGTGCGCACATGTGTATGTGTATGTGTGTGTGTGTGTGTGTGTGTGTGTGTGTGTGTGTGTGTATATGTGTGTAAGGCAGGGACAGGCAGTGTGTTCTGTTTTCATGCTACTAGCTGTGGGAAGGGCACAGCTGACTGTCTGCGTGTGTGTGTATTTGTGCGCACGCCGACGTGTGTGTGTGTGTGTGTGTGTGTGTGTGTGTGTGTGTGGAGACGAGCGCATGTATTTGTGTGTATGTGAGAGACAGAGTGAGCGAAAGAGAGAGAAAATATATTTCTGTATGCGTGTGGTAGGGCTTGTTTTTTCACATTAGAATACAAACATGATGAGCAGGCCGCATATAAAAGAATAGAGGGAAAGAACAGGAGTGAGGAGTGCTATCTTTATAAATGGTAATAATTCACCTTGGTAATAGTGTATGTAACAACACAAGCAACACAGATGTACTGAAAGATGCTACAGTAATTTGGTTTTACAAGCGATTATGTGTTCATTCAATCGTACTTAAAGACACAGTCTCACACAAACGCAAACCAAGACAGAGTTTAGAAAAATACCTTGGAATGTTTTCTTCCTTCAGCCATTTTCTTTGTTGTTTTGTTTTTCTATTGTATGTGGAATAACTTGGTAGAATTACATGAACATAAACACAGAATAATCAACAGTAACTGGTTTGGTTGTGCACCTTTAATTTTCTAATATTTGGGTTTCAGACCACATCCACACTAATATGGCTAAATTTAAAACATGAAAAGGACACACAGCCACACCACCATTTTTTATAATGATTTTTTTAGTAATTACCTCCACACCAAAACAATAAATGACATTTAATTTTTTAATATTTGGGTTTCACATCATGTCCACACTAAACCAGCTAAATTTAAAAAACGTGAAAATGACGTGTCCACACCACCACGTTTATAATAATTTTTGTTTTTGTAATTATCTCTATGCCAAAACAATGAATGATGTTCAATGTCCTCGTCTGATTGTGCACTTATAATTTTTTGATATTTGGGTTACAGACCATGGCCACACTAAAGTGGCTAAATTTATAAACTTAAAAACAAGATGCATTCACGCCATCATTTTTTATAATTTTTTTTTTTATTTTTTTTTTTAGTTATTCTCTCCGTGCCTGAATAATAAATGATGTTAAATGTCGTCATAAGGTTGTGCACTTTTAATTTTTTAATATCTGGGTTTCAGACCACGTCCACACTAAACCAGCTAAATTTAAAAACATGAAAACAAAACATGTCCACATCACCATTTTTATAATGATTTTTTTTAGTAATTACCTCCACGCCAAAACATTAAATGGCGTTGAATGTCATCGTCTGATTGTGCACTTTGAATTTTTTAATATTTCGGTTTCAGACCACATCCACACTAAACCTTCTAAAATGTGAAATGACACGCGTCCACACCACCATTTTAACAATTTTTTTAGTATTTATCTTCCTGCCAAAACAATAAATTACGATAAATGTCCTCATCTTTATCCGAATAAAATGTCTGTTTTCAGAAAACTAAATCAGCATAGAATAGTGTTTGAAAGACTCTTGTTAATGGTCTTTTTTTTTTGCCTTTATTGATAAGACAGCTTTAGCGTGTAAGGGGGAAAGAGAGTATGGTGATATTCAGCAAGGAGCCATGGGTTGGAATTGAACCCGCTGCTGCTGCGACAAGGACACAGCCTGCTCAACCTGGCACCCCAAACCTTAATAGAATTTCAACAGATCATTGTTGCGCCTCTGTGCTTTTTTTCTTACAGTTTTCAGCAGTGATCAAGAATGAAAATCTACGGAATTTAGTGGTTCCCAACTGGTGGGTCATGGTCCAAAAGTGGGTCACAGGTCCATTCTGAATGGACATCAAGTCACTTGTGAACGTATGAAGTTTGTAAAAAACACACTTTATTTTGACATGTAGTGAATTTCCAGCACAAGCTTTTATTTTGAAATGCTGTTTCATGCTGTAGAGAGTGTAAATAAGACCAAGCGAAGTAGCTCAACAACATGGCCAGTCACAAGTATGACAAACTATTAAACTGTGTGGACCTTGAACTAATGACCAAGGACAAATATGGACTCGGGCCAGACAAGTTGGGAACCACTGTGATAGACAATATTTATTTATTTTTAAAATCTGTGGAAAATCTGCAGCAATTTTGGAATTTGGTGGGCACAGATTCCATGTCAACCTGGTGAGGGTTCAAGGGTCAGAACAGGCAGGCTACATATGTGAACTTTTCAGAAAGGCGCTGGTGATGTCACTGCCACTTCTTTATCTAGGTTATTGTCATAACGAAGACAGAGAAGTCCATTTGTGGGAGCAGATCGATGTTGCTAGTGAGTGTTGTGCTTTTATGACTGTACTCTTTGTAAGCTTATTGTTAACTGTGTATTCAGCCCTCTTTTAATGTAACGTTACGTTAGCTACCTAGCTAACGTTAGTGTCAAGATATTGTAGTCATGGAAACAAAGCCCCACACCCTGCTACCGTTTTTCTGCGGAAAAAAACTCTATGTGGGCACACACCTTATGCCGTCATTTCTAAGAGCTGGTTTCCCAATCCACTCTAAAATGTTGAGCCGTCATTGTCATATGTATCCACTCTGGAGACCACCTTCAAAAAAGCTTCATATTCAGGTGTGAAAACATCACAGTGTGGACAGAAGGCCAAAACAATGAGTCCAACATGCATCTTCAAATTTAGCCGGCTCGTGAGCTCCCAGAGAGAAGGAGAATGAGAGAGAGTGATGGTGTAGGTATCTTTTAAGCTCTAGACCACAAACTCTATCACTGTCTCATCATAGCACCAGTATTGATCCAAGAACCCAATGATCCCGGGAACACTGGCTCTTCCTTCTTTGCACAGAATAAACACAAGCAGCATCGTTGTGTGCTTTCTCTTTCTCTCCGCTTCCTGTTTTATCAAATGCAGACGAGCAGATAAGGTTGTTAGTGTTTTGTACACTTGCGTCATTCCTGTCCATCCATCTTTCCTCCATCTACTCTAACAATACCCCCTTCCAACAGTGTTGTTGGCAGTTACACATAATAACTGTATTCATCATACCATTAAGTGCATTTCCTCAACCTGTTTTTATTTGGATTCTCAATTTGGATATGAAAAATCGGAATGGAAATGCAGAAAATTCAGAAAAAAACGAATAATGCAACAAACTTTTTTACGCTTGGCTGAAGTGGAAAAGTTGAAGTATTAATAAAAGCAAAATGAGACAAAGTGCAATAAAGTGTAAATAAACGAAACCAAAACAGGGGCAGACAAAAACATCAGATGTGTGTGGAGTGATAAATTTAATACACAAAACAAACATAAATGCCAAATTTTCATCACGTTGTCCACCGTTTGAGGTTTGACCGGTTTTCTGTGGTTCCTTTCTATGCAACCAATTGACGAATCTCATTCAGGACGCCCTATTTAAACTGCTCTGGCATGCCTACTGTTGCTGCTTCCTCTTCAAGCTGCTTTGCAACCCGCCTCCACCCCAGCTCCTCCTTTTCATGCTGTGTCTGACTTATCAATATCATTTCTGTTTGTCATTGATGCTGGCTCTGTTCTGTTTCAAGGGGGTCTGTGCTGCTGCTCTCTCTGCCTTAGGCTTTCCATGTAGGCGCATGGAAGGGCAGAGAGGTGTGTTCTCTGCCTCAGGCTTTCCTTGTTTGCATGTGGAAGGGCAGAGAGGTGTGCTCTCTCTGCCTCAGGCTTTCCTTGTCTGCACATGGAAGGGCAGAGAGGTGTGCTCTCTCCGCCTTAAGGCTTTCTACATAGGCGTGTGGAAGGGCAGAGAGGTGTGCTCTCTCTGCCTTAAGGCTTTCTACATAGGCGTGTGGAAGGGCAGAGAGGTGTGCTCTCTCTGCCTTATGCTTTCTATGTAGGTGCGTGGAAGAAGCTTTCTGTGTAGACCTAAGGAAAAGCAGAGAGGCCCCAGAACAGAGCCATACCACCAAATATGATACTGCAAATGGAAATAAAGTTTTCTTTGACTTAAGTGTTTCTGACTGAAATGCATGTATAGGTCCTGTTTGTGCATGTGTTTGTATTTCAGGCCTGTGTGTGTGTATATAACACACTTCCACACACACACTTCTTCTTCCTCTAATTGCATCATGTACGAGCCTGGTCTCACTCGAAGTCAAAGTCATCAAAATCCAGCGCTTGGGCAGCTTGTGGCATCAGAAACCAACGAAAAAAGGCGTCCTTTAATGTCAGCATGATAAAGGGGAAAACGCTGCGGGACAAGGACGAAAGTTAAGACGGCGAAAGTCCGAGTGGGGCAGGCAGGAGGGGCAGTGGATGGGTCCAACAAACACCGACTGTCACCCGAGAGAGCAGTGTTGGCGTCCTATAGGATTATAAAGCCAAACCCTGTTCTTTTTTCCTAAACCTAACCACATGCATTTATTTTGAAAGAGACTGTATGTAAACAGTACATTTCCTGTGAAAACAGAAGTGTATTTTGAAAGAAGACAATGCATGAAACAGGTAGAACTTGACACGATGTTCCAGAATGTCACCAACTGACGCACCCAGGGTACCTTGCACGTATTATGTTGACGTGGAAAGTACATGACCAAACGTCAATATGTGACAAGGTCGGAGTGAGAATGTGTTGCATGTAACTGTGCCCTCTTCCTCTGCAATAGTGACACATCCCTCTCGATATTTAAGAAGTAGTACATGAGGGTAGCAGAGGACTTTTATTTTGACAAAATTAACAGTGCATCATAAATTGATGCAGAATAGGCAAAATTGTAGCATAAAAATTCACTAGAATGTCAGAAATTAAATGTTTGATGCTCCAAATTTTCTGGCGGAGGACCCCAAACTCCCATTTTATATACATCCACCCCAATGTTGAAACAAAACCTACGCCCTTTGTTTCAGTGGCACCCAACTGAAGCAGCACAAGCTGTTTGTCTCAATGAACCAACTTCTAATACTTATATCATGGCTGAGGATGAAGACGCGCATTAATTTGCATTTTCTTTTGCCAGCTTTCTGGAAATTCTGTTAAAATTTGCACTACATTTGGATGGACACCTGGTTATAGTTGTGCCCCCCCCCCTCCCCACACACACACACACACACACACACACACACACACACACACACACACAATAGTGAAATCACATGAAGCTCATTTAGCCTGATTATTCTTTGTACACTGTGCCCTGTCAATAATGTATAACAGGTATATTAACTGACACTGGATCTGCCCTACATAATGCAATCACATCTCTACTGAGTTCTCATGAGACTCTCACAACCTCTTTTAAACTCTCTGTGACTGTAGTTCACAAAGTCCATGTTGTACCTGTAACCAGTTTGCTTACATGCACAGTGTGTCCTGAAGCACGGCGCAGATTCATACTCTTTGGTTTATTGTTTGGTGTTCGGCACCTGGCAACGCTGCCCTCCAAACTTCCATTATGATCCCTCTCCTGCTTCTCCCTCTGGTATCTCTCTCTCCATCTCGCCTCATCACTCTCTTCTTCCTTCTCTTCCACATCATCGTCCTCTCCTCTGACCCACTTTCCTGCCTTCTCGCCACTATCTCCCTCTGTTCTTCCTCGTGCACCAACATCCTTCATCTCTATCCCTCCCCACTTCTCCTCCGCTTCCGTTCCTGCTTACGCTCGTGCTTCTCCACCCTGCGTTCTTCCTTCTTCTTCTGACTCCTCACCTCTTTCCTCCTCTCCTCCTGCACCTTCACTCTTCCCAATGGATCTCCATCCTTTCCATTCTTACAGTCTTATTGTATATTCTGATTTTCTCTCCATCTTTATCTCCTACATTCTCATTCTTCATCACTCCCACTCTTTTCTCTCATCCTCTACCTCGTTGCTTTTCCTCTCCCTTGCGCCCTTCTCCCTCATCCCCCCTCCACTCCTTCCCCTCCTCCTCCTCCTCCTCCTCCTCCTCCCTTCTCCTTCCACCATGAGTCATTTCGTGCACTCTGTGCTCCCCTCACTATGCCACAGAGCCACTCAGGACAGACATTCATCAGCGGCCTGAGATGATAGATGCTGCTCACCACAGCTCCAGCAGCCAGTTAGCCCGGGGTGATGCCTTATGCATTCAGATATCACCTGGCTGTAGTCTACCGCCTCGACCTGGATCGAACAAGTTTACACACACACACACACACACACACACACACACACACACACACACACACACACACACACTGCGCTGCCTGATGTCTAAGAATGGCTCTGTGAGAGAAGAGAAAGTTTGGTGCACACACAAATGCACATTTAAGTGTATTTGCGCTTAAATAAAGTGTATACAAGTGTGCATGCAGTAGTGCTGGAACAGATTTTGTGTGTGTGTGTGTGTGTGTGTGTGTGTGTGTGCTGTAGATTGTTAGCTATGTAAATTCCAGGGGAGTTAGGTTAATTGGGTCTGAAAAAGAGGTGGGTGTGTCTCTCTCCTCTATGACAGGCTTATTTACATAGCAAAGCTGTAATTACCCTAACGAAGCCCCTATCCTATCAGGGAGAGTGCACACACACACATATACACAAAGGCACACATGAGCAATCCCCCAAACAGGTTTGAGCTCAATCATGCCAAACCTGTATTTTTCATCACTCCAGATCCCTCTCAGAAGCATTCCATTCACATGTTCATTTCTAATTGAATGGCATCCTTTGCAGCGCCAATCAGCCGGTTTGTTGGAATTTCTCTATCAGAGCTCATTGGCTTCTAAGAGAGATGTGGGACCTGTTCCAGCACTTAGCAATCACTTCCTTCCTTCTCCCCCTCCATATTCTTTTGTAAAAACAGGCTTTTCCCTTTGTGAGTTAGGGGTAATAAAATAAAATAAAAGATCTGCTTTGTGTCGTGTCAATGTAAATCAAAATTCCAAACCATTGTTACAGAAAATGAGAAGATGTAAGAACAGTGTTGGCATTTGGGGGAATCATTATCCATAAAACCAGCTGAGAGTAAATTAAAATGAATATTCTCCATGTAGTGAGGCAAATTTTTCTGTTATTACTGTGTTATTTTGGGGTCAATATATAGGAGAGGATAGGATTCTCAACATACAGACATGGGCCTAATCTGACCCCCATTAGGGTTCTGGGTGACCCCCAAACCATTTTCTAATTCACAGGGAAAATACAATGATTCATAACCATCCTGGCAACTGGCTCAGCTCACTGTATTTGGCTCCCCCTGAATGTTGCGCATGTATATTCTTATGTGTTCATATGTGCCTTTTTACGTGATTTTATTGGCCTCCTGGGACAAAATAAAGTTGAAGCTGAAGTTTTTTTGAAGTTGGCTACCCGTAAGATGGTTGCCTGTTCCAAGCAGCTGCTGCGACTACAGTCCAGGGCTGTGATGGCAGGCAGGTGCTTCAGTGAACGTCACTGACTGAAGAGCAAGCCAGCTTGGCGCCATGTTAACTCTGGCAAACTGCAGCAAGACAATGAAAAATCACCAAAATGACCAAAGATTTGGATACGTATTTGGACAATTAAGGCTACAAGTCATCTTAAGTTTGGTGGAAATGCTTCTAGTTGTCCTTACAAGTTGCTAACACTGAGTTGTACAACTGCAGATATTCAGACACCAACATTATCTTTCTGCTTCCTTGATACCCGCCCCCTTCTATCTGATCGTCCAAAAGCCAGGTGGCTAGTGCCAGGAGTTCAACACAGTGAACTATGTGCGGCACAGAAAATCATGTGGGCAGCAACTGCTTCATACTCCTACTGCAATGTTCGAAACCCCTTCCCCTCTGCCACCCTCCTCCTTGACTGACTGGAGGCTACAAGTTACAGCACAACGATGTGAAAGCAGCTTAACGTGCCCAAGTACATATAAAAGCAACAAAACAGCTTGTTTTGGTTTTTGAGAGACATCCATTCTGAGCCCCAAATGTCCTCACATCCTAGAAACGCCCCTGTGTACATGTGCAGGGCTGCTGACTGGCCCCTGACCTCCTGTCATTTTGCACAAGTGGCCCCCGGGTAATGTAAGTTGAGTATCCCTGATAGAGGATATTTTAGTGTTTCCCAATCTAGAGGTCAGGAACCTCGTTACAAAAACATCCTAAGTCTGAAATCCTGTTAGATCTCAGTGTAGGATGATATTTAGGAATTCTGGTATCAAAAAATTTGTTTCTGACTAGTTCGTCAGACTAGTTCCAGCCTAGTCAGACAAGCATGAACTAATGAAGCCTCTTGGATAAGAGGTGAAACGTCTTCTAAGACAAAACCAAGTCCAGTTGCGTTTGATTCAATTGCCTTGAGATTCGTACAACGTTGAAAAGTGTGTGGGATGGATTTATGTTATCATTATTACTGTTTATTTATCTATATTAATGGTTGTAAATAAGTTTGGGATAGTTGTTGACAATGTTCTTTTCAACTGAGACATGATCATTGAGAAGGGGGTAGGATTATACAATATAAGTGTACACTTCGTCCTACTCCTCTTTGAGCATGTCTGTTGATGTTTTGTTTGTTTTGTTTTGCTCAAAATAAAATCATTCATTCATTCATTCATTCATTCATTCAATCATATGTCTGGCACTCTATATGGCAACAACAATGAAGTTGGGGAACAACATGAGGACCAACATAATGACTGAAAGGCTACTCAAATTGTATGTCGATGCTTTAAATTTCTATAACTAACAATAATGAATTAATTGATGAACTAGTTTGAATTAATACTCACTCCAAATAACTGAAAAGAAAGCTTCCTGAACTTCCTTTTTCTCCTCAACCAACACAATTAGTGCCACCGACTCCTTGTGGCTTAAACTGAGCGCATGCGTTCTTTTTCTCAAGCTAGCAAGTGACAAGTGAGAGCCGTTGATATTATGGTTTCCATTATCGGTGCATTCTAATCAAAGACACAGGCATTGACAGGACGATCCCGATTGAAGAATAAAATTTACAATTACTGGTATAAGTTAAATTAAGATAAGAAAGGAGGTCTGACATAGGACAGGACAAAGCCATGTGTTTAGGAAATGCCTCTGTAATAGGAAGATAGGATTTTTCCTATCTTTGAAACTTCAGTTAAGACAGGACAAGCAGTTGGTATACTTTTCTGCATCTAGGCCCCAGGACTCCATAAAGAGTCACAAGATAAATCTGAGGGTCTGTGAGATGATTAATGGGACAGGAAGCATCAGAAACCACAAGGTGCTGCACAAGTTTACGTTGGTTTTCTCTGATTGTTTACTCAAGTCCAGTCAATTCTATGTATACAGCCCAGTATCACAAGCCACACATTTTGCCTCAAGGGACTTCACAATCTGTACAGCATACAACACCCTCCGTCCTTAGACCTTCAATTCAGATGAAGAAATACTCCTTCTCCAAAAACCCTATAACAGGGTAAAAATGGAAATAACTTCAGAAAGAACAGCAGGAGACGAATCACTCTGTACTCTGATCTTTCTTTTCTTTTTTTTTTCTTGCAAATGACTGGATAAGACGTTCTCTGAAGGTCTTTAAAATTGAAGATTTGAAAAAAATCTTTCTTTGGTTGAATAAGTCACAAGACATACACAATCTTGACAAGCCCAAGAGGTTCGGAACCACTGTGGTGCTTCATTTAGTAATTTCCTTACATTTCAGGTCAACTTGATTCTCATGAGATCACGCAAGAATCCATCTTGTCAGGTTTCAAGTAGTTCATATGTGTCCAAACCACAAGTGGATCAGACCAATCGGCATCCTGTGGGGAGCTACCGGTTGCTACGGGCGTGGTTTAAGTATGTGTAACGAGTCGACATGTGCAGGCGACTGTTTGTTCAATGAAAGAAGAGGAAAGAACGTTAAAGGCTTTTCTCAATGGAAAAGATGTTTTCGCTCTTTTCCCAACTGGCTTCGGCAAGAGTTTGATTAACCAACTGGCTTCACTGGCAGTGACGAACGTCATGTGGTCTGCTTGGTTATAATTAAGACTGGTTGAAAACAAGATGATTGACAGATGGTTCATGTAATCACCTGAACCAGACAGGAGATCCACATACTGCATTAAAAGCTCCCAGTTGTTTTAATTGTGCAGTGTTTCCATCTAACAGAGATCTTTATCAGGCATTTTACAATCCAATCATCAGCCAAGTTTTCTTTAAAAATGCCAACCCTTTTCCAAAAAGTTTCCAATGACGGCTTTTCCGATGGTTCTGTGTAACAAACCATCTTGTGAGTCAGGTCAGTAAATGACTACATTTCCCAGGAAATTCATTCAAGTTCACGTGCCCGAACTTGTTGAATTCAGTGCACGTGCAGAAGGCAGTAGTCTTAAAATAAAAGCATGAAAGCAGGTTTGGTAGTCAAGGTGTGTCCCTCACTAAAAACACAAAATACTGTATGTTGTGAAATGATATAATGAGGGCAATGTCACTGGAGAAAACAATATCTCTACATCTTCTACAGTGGACTTCTTCCTGTCTGAAGGTCAAATATTGGTGAAAAATATTGACTATAACTACTGTATTGGTGGTGGCATTGATGGATTACTGAATGGACCAACCAGGCACGGGCCCACGGGCCCAAAGTGTTGGAGGGACCCCTGGCCTTCACTTAGGAAATGTCATTAAAATCAATGTGTACTGACCAGAAAGATACTTCAAATGGCCACAAAAAGACCACAAAGTGATGCAAAGGAACTGGAAAGAGACACAGAGCAGCTACAAGGACAGGCATAACAACCACAAAGAGACACAAATTGACCAACCCTCAATAAGACATCCAAACAACTACAAAAATACCCAAATCATCAACAAGGAGGAACAAAATTACCTAATAGAAATGAAAAAAACAACAACAAAAAAACACAAGGACACACAAAATGACCAAAGAGACACAGTATTACCTCAATAAGACATCCAAACGATGACAAAAATACACAAAGCAAACACAAAGAGACAAAATTACCTTAAAGAGATGCAGAAAATGCACAAGACAGAACAATTAACAAAGACACAAAATTATCTCAAAGAGACACAAAACAATAACAAGGAGACACACAATTACCACAAAGAGAAACAAAATGTTTCCGGAGACACAAAATGTCCATGAAAAGTAAAAAAATTAGTAAGAAAAGAGACACAAAATAATCAACATGGAGACAAAAAATGCCTTCAAAGAGACACTTAATGGTTAGAAAAATACACAAAATTACCTCAGAGACACAAAATGTTTAACAAAGACACAAAATTAGGAGAAAGGAGACACAAAACAACCACAAAGAGAAACAAAATGACTTCAGAGACCCACAACAATAAAAAAAAGACACAAAATTATCTCAAAAAGACACAGACCAATCAAAGGAGACAAAAATTACTTAAGAGACACAAAATGATTAAAAAAAAGACACAAAATTACCTCATAGAGACACAAAATAACCACAAACAGACACAAAATGAGTAAAAAAGAGATGCAAAACAACCCCAAAAAGACACTAAATTACCTCATAGAGACACAAAACATGCACAAGGAGACAGAAAAATTACTTCAAAAAGACACAAAATGATTTTTTTTTTTTTTTTAAAAAGATACAAAATTACCTCAGAGACAAAACAACCACAAGGAGACAAAAGGTGACTTCAAAGAGACACAAAAGACATAAGATTAGCTCAAAGAGATGCAAAACAACCACAAGGAGACAAAAAATTACCTCAGAGACATGTTTTGTGTCTCTGAGGTAATTTTTTGTCTCAAAATGATGTCAAAGAGACAGCAAATGATTTAAAAAAGATACAAAATTACCTCAAAGAGACAAAACAACCTCGAGGAGACATAAAATGAGTACAGAGAGACACAAAATTACCTCAAGGAGATGCAAAACAACCACAAGGAGACACAAAATTATTTAAAAAAAGATACAAAATTACCTCAAAGAGACAAAACAACCACAAAAAGACACAAACTGAGTACAAAGAGACACACAACAACTCAAAAAGACACTAAATTACCTCATATAGACACAAAACAACCCAAAACACAAAATTACCTCAAAGAGACAAAATGAGTACAAAGAGACACCAAACAACCACGAGGAAACACAAAATGACCTCAAAGAGACACCAAACAACCACAAGGAGACACAAAATGACCTCAAAGAGACACCAAACAACCACAAGGAAACACAAAATGACTTAAGAGACACAAATGACTTCAAAGAGATGCAAAATGATTGAAAAAAAACACAAAATTGCCTCAAAGACACAAAACAACCATAAGGAGACACAAAACCACAAAAAGACTACAAATGACTACAAAGAGACGCCAAACCAACATAAAGCCAATGTGTCTTGCTCCTGTGTAGGAGAGTTGCATATCTGTGCCCAGGGCCCTACTGTCTCATAATCAGTCCATGGGTGGTGGTGCAACATTTAGATGACTCATAGCTATCTGCAGGGCAGAATACCACCAGCTGTAAGTGAAGAAATATGCTTTTTTTTATTCTTTATTAGGATTTGGATGAACTGACCCTTTAAGAATTATTATGTCTGTGTGTCTACTTCCAGGCTCTATAGTAGCTTTGATAGCCAGTAACCATCCTTCCTCACCAGTTGTTCTTTCTGACTGTGTCTGAGCATTTAAGTGTGGATTGTTCCTTTAAACAATATGCACTAAACCCAGCACCTTCACCCGGGCAGCACCCAGTGCTCCCATCGCCTCCCTCAGCCTCTGCCCTTCCCTCTCTCTGCACTTCCTATTCCAACAGGAATTTAATCTTTCAAGCCATCATTGTTTTTCTTCTCCCCTATTTTTACTGCTGCTGCTGCTGCTGCTGCTGCTTGGAAGACCACAGACTGCCTCTGTATGCTGATGCCCCCCCACCCCCACCTCCTCCTCCTCCTCCTCTGAGCCTGTCTCTCTCTCTCTGTATCTCTATTTGTCTAACTCTCTCATGCTCACCATCTCTCTGCCTGTCTCTCTTCCTCTGCTCTCTGTCCTCAGCTCTTCCCCCTCCTCCTCCTCCTCCTCCTCACTTGTTCTCCTCTCTACTTCTTCACTCCTTCTCACCCCTCCTGTTCCCTTTTCTTCCTCCCTCCTGTCTGTCTATCTGCTGTTTCGTTGCTCTGCTGTACGTGCCACAGATTCAGATGGCAGTCAAATGGTAGACGGAGACAAACACGGAGACACATGCATGCAATTACATGCTCACACACACACACGCAAATGCACATGCAGACCGGCAACTGCACGCATGGACAGAGACTCACACACACACAGATTTGTGCACCCACACCTGCACATACAGGACGTGCACGCTGGTTTTCACAACACACACTGTGGTGTCATATACGTTCAAGTATTTCAGTCACCTCCCTGAGTCAGATTAGCAGGGAGGATATTACTCTTGGAGCACAAAGCTATCAGAAAACAGAATGCAGGAAATATTAATGAGAACGGAGACTTTTCTGAGAGATTAAAAATGAAGAACGAGGGAGTTGAGGAAGAAGTTGGGATGTGGCACGGTGAAGAGAAAACAGTGCGAGAAAGTCGACTTTTCAGGTGAAAGTATTTGTGTATCGTCTGTTTTGATGTTTGGGTGAGAGGGAGACAGCGACACCAAGAGAAAAAGAGGGGGAGAAGGGGTGGAGGTGGGGAGGTGGGGGTGGCGGAGGGGGGAGAAGCAGAGAGGAAAGAGGTCAGTCTAAGCTTATGAAACAATTTCTAACCTAACCCGGCCTATTTCTGACAGGGCAGGACTGCGGACTTACAGTCAGACACACAAGTTCTCAGGGTTGACAGCGACATGCCTTTAGGGACTGACACATAAAAACACACACACACACACACACACACACACACACACACACTGTAAGCGTCTGACAGCGTAACATGTAAGTTAATGACCTTACACCTTAGTCAGCTGCAGGGGCCTTTTTGGAAAATGACAGCTCATCTGAGTTTGGAAAAACACGGCCGTTTAACTCTGCTAGAGATAATTTTCCCTGGAATTGTACAAATGTACGGCATGTCATTAAAGGAGCAGTTCAACAATTTGGGGAATAGGCTTACTCGTGTTTCTGAAGAGAGTTACATTAGAAGATTGACAGGTTGTTATCCCTCTCTTGTCCATGTGTCAAATATGGAGCTAGAGCCTGGAGGCAATTAGCTTAGCTTAGTAAAAAGAGTGGAAGTAGAGGGGAACAGCTAGCCTTGATTGCACCTCATACGCTTACAACATAAAACGCATCTTGTTCAATCAAAATGTAAAAGTTTCATCAGAAGTTAGGTTGTATCAATGTAAAATCACTGCTTCTTACTTTCCTTTTTTGGTGCCAAAGAAACGTCACAGCACAGGGTTTTCACAACTCTTTAGCCCTTCTTACACAGAGGTCGCACTACACAGCCGCTACAAAGTCCCTTCTTTATGCTAGCTTTGCATTTTTACAATGGTGGCATCATTCTAGTGTGTGATTATAACCTGCATTGCAGCTTTTCGGATTCAAAAGAGGCATGATGGACGAGGCATATAACAAATCAGCGTCAGCCTCTAGTGTGACATGCGTATAACATACGCATCAGATTCAAAAGAGGCATGACATTGCTTTCTAATCAACGATGGTCATTTACCATCCCTGTTATGTGGTGGCTCATTTCGTCCTCTGCTCGGAGGGTAAGGAGCTCCCGATTCCCACTGTTTTCCTAATTTGCAGACATTTACAGCCACTGTTGTTCTACTTTGAGTTAGCTGCTAATTGCTAACAGCTACTTTTTAAATCTCCCACAGTGGGTCGCACACATAACATGTTGTCAAAACGTCACACCAGTGCACAAGTTTACACACTCTCACACAACTCATGCAGTGTAATCCAAGTCTCTTTTATTCAGTCGTGTCACTCTGCAGTTACCTCTCCAAAACATTGGTCTGCGTTGGGGTTTCTATAAAGTGCTGTTAAGTTAAGTTGATTCAAAACACACCCAAAACACACATTAAACATGTCTTGATAGAGACAATTTCAAACACAAGTACACAAACCAGCTTCACTTTAACTCGCAACATTCACAGACAAAGAATTTGTCTTTATCTGGACACATTTTCCCCACAAATACAACATGCTAATGTTTTTAGCACAAGCCAATGGCATTTTACATTGTATACATTAGCCTAGCAGCTAGCTTACTTTTCCTCTTCTCAAATGAAGCCAGGGACAACAGCAACATTTAACAAAGGTAACGTTACAAAATTTGGCTCCATTACATCTCACAAGGTTCACCGACAAAACAACTGTCTTACACTAAAAACGTTTTCCAAATAAATACAACATGCTAACGTTATTAGCACAAGCCTATGGCATTTTACATTTTGTAAATTAGCCTAGCGACTAGCAGAGATTTCTTCTACTCATATGAAGCCAGGATAAATCACACACAAGACTTAAAATGCTATTTTTGTGGAGGCTTTATTGTCTTCACAATGTATTGTTTCTTATCTGCGAAATTAAAGTAAATAAAAGCTTCATTTCCACTGAGGGAAATGGTTTCAGCTTACAGAAATAGACCGGAGGTCTGCATCACCGAGACACGTAGTTACATTTCTGGGGAGGTGCACATCTGGTTACGGGGTAGGTATGGCGTTGAAGTATAAATCCTGCTTGAGTTGTTAACATGCACCTTATATACTAGGCTTGATCCGAATACTTTGATAAAACAAGTATCCGGTGAATATAATGCACATATAACCTACTTTTTACGAGTACGAGTATCATAAGCGTAACATCTGTTCACAACGTCAAATCCTCATTTTGGTAGAATCCATCCAAAAATCCATATAAATTTCAGGCCTAGAAAAATAACGTACTTACTCGAATAAACAATTTGAAAGCTTAATAAAAGTAAGACTACTTTTCACATGTTTAGTTTCTCTTAATTTGCCTTTTATGTCCCTGATTCTTTTCTGCTGTGGGCTCTCCCCTGTTCACTCCAGATTTTAGCACAATCTCTCCTAAAATCATCTTGTGCTGTGAAAATAACTGTCCTATCAGTGTCCAACTGATGCAACAGCCAGAACCAAAAATGAAAGGACTGGGATGTTTACACGCCAAAATAAAGTGTTTATTGTAATTGGATAATGTGGTGATTTTAACAGATAATGCTTAGCTACTATATCCCAACAAAGGACTGGAATTTCTGACAGTGTTGAAATGGGAATTATTTTTCTAAGACTTCACCTACACATGAAGGCAACACCACAGAAGCATAAGTCGTACATTTGGTATGGATCCATAAATGTGGCACTTTTCTTTCTTCCTTTCCTTTTGTGTGAAGAATTCACAACATAAGAGCTCACAGTCTTTTATTTACATTTGACCTGAAAGCTCGCGACAGAAACATATGTTGACTTGGATGTCAAATTGGATCCAGATTGCGTGTCCTCTTGAAAACGTTTGAACAGTTACAAGACCTTTTTTTCTATTTTTTATCAGAGACACAAACATGAGTGTGCGGTGGTATAATTGGCTGCGCAGACAGTCTACAGATGTTATTTTCTTTCAACTAGTAGAGTAATTTCAGATGCTGTTTTTCTGTCACCTTCTGAGATTGAGAGCGGTGTGTTCTCAAGTGACCGTGGCAATGTTGCCATTCACAGTCCGCTAACAACTCTTGGTGTATTAAAAGAATGCTTCATCTCCCAAATGATAATTTGTATGTCAGTTACTCACCCTGTGATACGCTGAATTTGTGAGGAAAACTTTTCTCACATTTCCACGAAGAGCAAATAATCAAAAACAAAGATAATTCTTGATGGACTGAAGTAAAGGGGGGTCCCTGTTTAACACTAATAATAAAAACCCCCCACAATAATTCCAATCTCATTCATCCAGTCATATGCTCAGAACTTGGCAAACACGTTAATTCTTGCTAAAACTTTAATATTTATAGCAGCTCTGAAGGAAGAGTCTTGCGCACAGATGGGAAGTGTGCCTGCACTTTATCTAAAAATGTTCTGAAGTGGGATTTATACCTCCGTGTCGACGTAGAGCCAACGCCATACCCTACGCCTGACGTGCACCTCCCCAGAAATGTAACTACACATTGCAGACCTCCTGTCTATTGCACCGGATACTCGTTTTACCCAAGTATTCAGCTCAAGCCTAGTATATAAGGTGCATGTTAACAGCTTAAGTGGGATTTATACTTTGACGCTATACCCTATGCTGTAGCCTGACGTGCACCTCCCCAGAAATGTAACTACATGACGCAACAACGCAGACCTCCTGTCTATTTCTGTAAGCTGAAACCATTTCCCTCAGTGAAAACAAAGCTTTAATTTACTTTGATTTCACAAATAAGAAACAATAAATTGTGAAGACAATAAAGCCTCCACAAAAATAGCATTGTAAGTCTTGTGTGTGATTTATCCTTGCTTCATATGAGCAGAAGAGACCTCCGCTAGTCGCTTGTCCCCAAAAAGGCAAACCTACCTTGATCATGGTTTTCTGTTTTTGTAAACTAGTTTAAATCTATAATAAAATTATATGTTTATTCTACAAATCTATAACCTTAAAGTAGCTGTAAACGACATTCAGAGTATATCTATAATTGTAACTAAGCACTCATCCTTCTACCAACTGACAAACCAAATTTCATTCTCATTCTTTGACAGCACGCAAGCATGTTGGTCACAACCGACTGTGTTTGTAACCTGTAGCCTACTGACAATGTTATCTAGATGTCACCTGATTAACCGACTAAAGAAGTTTAGATAACAGACTTTCGACTGTCCTGCTGTTATTACAGACGTGTGAACTCACCACAGACACTTGCCTCGGCTCCCATTGGCCTGGTAGCCCATCAGGCCTGTATAATCAAGGTAGTGTGACTTCATTCTCCACCCAGGACGCCATTACTCCACTATTTATGCAGCACATAGTTGTTTGCTACTATAGTAATGTTCTACATGTATATATAGCTCCGTTTAATCTAAGGCCATGTTTACACGAAAACGATTGACTAAAAACAGAAAAGTTCCGCGTTTAGACGACAATGTTTTGATAACAATCTTCATGCACACGGATCCACAAAAATGACCAAAAACACTGCAGTATACATGCCAGGCCAGTAGTTGGCGGTGTGACGCTTACGCTTCCTTCTACAGAGCGGCGATGTTATAACAAAATGACAACTGCACGAATGTTTGTCTGGACGGATGACGAGGTGGAGTTGCTACAGTAAATCTACACTATGACGGGGAAGCGTTGATAAATTCAATAGGGTGAGCAGCACAAGCAGAGCTCGGGAGTCTGCCGTTGTTGTTGTGATGGTAGACTTTCTCGCACATGCCTAGTGACTGGAAGCATAATGCGCATGTGCGAAAAGCCTCCGTTTTCAGAGGAACTGCATATTGCAAGTTTACATGACAACGGTCACAGTGCCGTTTCCAAAGAAACCTGTTTTCAAAACATTGCATTTTCAGGCACCAAAACACCAACTAAAGTTAACTGTTTTCAGTTGAAATCTTTGTCGTATAAACGGGACCTGAATCTTAAATCTAAATGGTAATATAACAAGATTATCAAATTACCGCCTGATGCTTGTAAACCTTTGCCCACGTCAAGACTCAAATGTAGCCATGACAATTGATGATGCTTCATACATGAATGTTTCTGCAAAGAAGCCAGGCAACACAGAAGATCTGTACAATCAGCACAATTTCAACATTAGTGTCACCAGATCAGTATCTGACCAAATGTTTCCCCTTCTGTTCCTGAGATATGATGTTGAATAACAGCCAGAAAAAGTGTTTTGCAGAATATTATGATGAAACAGTGAAACTGACCTTTGACCTTTTAGATACAAAAAGGTTTCACTGCATCATTATATCCTATTAGACATTTGTGTGAAGTTTTGTCATAATTAATGTATGAATTCTCAGGTTATGGACAAAAGTGTTTTTGAGGTCACACTGACCTTCACCTTTGACCATCAAATTCTAACCAGTTCATCCTTGAGTCTACGTGGATGTTTGTGCCAAATTTGAGGACTAACCTTACGGCCGTCTTGAGATATGGTGTTTACGAGAATGAGATGGATGTGAGGCAGGGGCGTAAATATAGATACTGCATGCAGTATGAGGTGGGGGACCCATAGAGAAAACAGGCCCAATATCTCGGTAGAAAGGGAAAAAAATCAATTCTTTGAGATGGCTGTCAGAGATGGCAGAAGTATGATCACGTAATACCGTTTGAGCTAAAACAGGTGGTGTGTTCCACGTTTTATTTCCCAATTGCTCTTGGAAAGAAGAATAGAGACCTGTAAACAAACTGTTACCATTGGAAATCGCCGGTTTCGGTTCAAAGCTGGAAGTTGCACACATAATTCACGCAAGGTATCATGGGGACTTGGAATAAGGTGGATAGTCCAAGTGGACGTTTGTGCCAAATTCTATGAAATTTCCTCAAGGCCGTCTTGAGATATCAGGTTCAGGAGAATGAGACAGACAGGCAGACAACCCAAAAACAATATGCCTCCGAGTTATAAAAAGTTTTTCGATGGTTTTTGGATCAACTAAGTTTTTTTCTGAAGCAGGGAGCTCTCCAAACTGACAATACACAGAAACGTTAAAGTCGACCATTGAAAAAGTGCTTGAAACTTTTTGATTTCCCAAAGCTGTGTTTGCAGTTCAGTGTTCATCTCTGCTTGATCGTTACTTAGCAATCATTTTTCTGTCTATTTACACTGTTTCGAACATCGATTTTATCTGAAGCACTGTTGTTTTCCTTCTTCAGACAGCGCTCATTGAACAAACCCCCGATTCAGATGCCCGTCAGTTATCACAAGGGCAACACGAGACTCCTCCAGGGGTCAACACGGAGAAATATGCACTACTTTAAAAAGAGCAGAGACGACAAAGTTTGAAGCTGCGGCTGTTGCAGACATGCGGAGCAGGTTTGTGATTCTCGGTGCTGCAGCTCTGTGCTAGTGTCCCGGATGAAGTGGTTTGTCTGAAGGTTTGGATACATGTGTTGTTGACTGTCTCGCCCCTCGGCTAAAACTACAGGGCCTCCTCTCCCCCCTGTGCAGGGCCCCTCAACCTCTTTCTCTCTTTCTCTTATTCTCAGCCATTCACTCTATCCTCTCTGCTTTCTCTTGCTCTCTACTCGCCTTCCTTCTCTTTCCCTGCTTGTCCACACACACACACACACACACACACACACACACACACACACACACACACACACACACACAGACACAGACACACACCCCTTCCATCCTTTTGCCTGTGCTCACTGCCCATATCTTTCTCCTTTCTCTCCTCACCCCCCTCCTTCCTCTTGTTCCCTCCCCTCCCCCTGCGCCTTCCTTACACCCCTCCACCCCCCCACAAACCCCCATCCTTCTGAAACAGAGTGTGTGTTCTGCCACGCACACATACACACACACACACACACACACACACACACACACACAAACTGGTGCTTTACCTCCCCTAGGAGTTGTTCTTAACTCGCTGACTGAGGCACGCTCTGTGTGTGTATCCCTGTGCATGTCTGCGTGTGTTTGCGTGTGTGTTCGTGCACATGCGTGTTAATGCGGACCGTGCGTGGGGGGTGGGGGTTAGCATGTTTTTGTGTGTCTGTGCTGCTGACTCCACACATGATCCCCATTAGAGGCTGGCGGGAGTAGACACACACATACACACTGCGCACACGCACTTTCATCCACACCCACAGACACTCTCACGGACATGCACACATGTACATGCAGGTATACGTGCATCCCATCCACCACACTCACACATGCACAGTGGGGTTCTGTGGGGCCTGATCCCATTTCACCCCTGAGGCTTTTCCACCGACTTGGGACCGGCGTAAGAACTGGTTTCTGAACAAAATTCTGAACATTTTCATTGTAAAAAACTGGTTCTCCGACGTTAAAATTGACCCTGTTCCGGCCACTTAAACCTGCTTTTCTAGAGCCGCTGCAACCCTGAGGATCGGGGGTAGGGTGATGTCATCACCATGTAAAAACCTAACATCATTCCTAGGCAACCACAAGTGTCCTAGGAAACCAGATGTGTCGTGAGCAAGGAGGAGAGTTTTAAAGCTCGGTTTGGTTCAAAATGATCGTCTGAAGAGGCCGAGGCTTTGTTGGCAACATCATTCTTGGGAAGACAGAAAAGTTTGCAGAGACAAGCGTATTGTGCCAAGCCAGAATGTGGAGGGAGATGTACAAATCCGGCTTCTCCAGAACAATGGAATAAATCATTCACAAAGGACTACAAAAAAAGTCAACAAGTGGCCACATAAATAACAATGGAGGGAATTTGTATTTGCTCAACTCTGTGGTCAGACAAACACCAGCAGATAAAGAGCCTGAGTGTAGCAGCGGCCATGTTTGAGACTATGTCACCAACTACCTAAATCTTACATGCTGTTGTATTTCAAGTTACAATATAACAACTGTGTGTGACGTGTTTCTTTCCAACCACAGAAATCATACAGACCCAACGAGTCTTGGCAAATGGTCATGTTTGGGGTGAGGGTCAGATTTAGGGTTTGTCCTGTCACATTCTTTGTGTGCGCCACAAAGCAACTACTCTGCTATGGAGTAATAGTGATGCCCTATTAGATTATAAATGTGGGGGAAATGGCTTTTATATCTGCTGCAATCACTACTGTATTCTGTGATTGTAATTCTATGCTCACCCCAGAGATTTTTTATCTACCCTAGTTAGTTAGGGCTGCAACTAACAATTATTTTCATCGTTGACTAATCTATCGATTAGTTTTAGTGGTTTGAAAGGCTCGGTACATAACATAATGAATTATTTTCCAGGCATACAAGAATACAAGACACTTATTTTTTTACAATATGGAGGTCTTCTCCAGTACATAAAGACAACAAATAAGTCTAGAAGGAAACAAAAAAAACATGTCATACATATGTCCTTGTATATCAATCTGCAGGGTCACATGATCGCAGAGCAAGCTCATAATTATGTAGGCTTATCTTCCATTTTGATACAAGTTCATAACCGGTCCCAAGGACAAACTCCTTTCTCCTGATCGCCATTTATTCTACTGAGCGTATATTCATAAGATGCTATTTCCACCTTTGCATTAACTCATTCTTTCAATTCCGGGCCTTTGCTGTCTTCCAGTGTCTTAGAATAACTCGATAGACATTTATTAGACCCACAATAATAACAGAAAATGCACACTTGGATACGTTTGGTATTTGCAACCAATCTCCCAGTATATCAATAATTTGCTTGATTAATCAATGAGTTTGGTTTATAGAATGTCAGAAAATGGTGAAAAATGTTGATCTACGATTCCAAAAGTTGTAGTTGATGTCCTCAAATGTGTGTCCACAACCCAGAGATATTCAGTTTACTGTCATAAAGGAAGAAAACCAGAAAATATTTCCATTTAAGAAACTGGAAATAGAGAATTTTTATTTTTCTCTCAAAGAATTACTCAAAGTGATGAATCCCAATGTAACGAGAACATGTTTAGCTCAACCAAACCCCAACGTAACTAGTCCAGCATTTGTCATAATCATAGACTGTATATAAGAAGTGGACAAAGCCACCGTGGCATCAGCCATTGGTTTGCAGGCTACTGTTCTGATGCTTCCAGTTTGGCATTTGAGCATTCGCCATTTTGGTTCCTTTTTTTTTTTCCATTAACGGGTTTTTTCCCTTGTCCATTGTGAGGGTCCAAGGACAGAGGGATGTCATATACTAAAGTCCTCTGAGGCAAATTTTGATTTGTGAAACTGGTCTTTATAATTAAAATTGATTTAAATTGAATTGAATTGAATTGAATTGAATTGAATTGAATTGAATTGAATTGAATTGAGGGCTAAAGTCAACATATTTGGACAAGAGGGTTGAGTTGGGTGAAGAGCGATTGGTGGATTGGACTGAGAACCAGAGAACACCACTGTGGTAGCGACGTGTCAATCACAGGGTAGCCACGCCCCAAAGCATACCCTGCTTTATCGTCTATTTTACTCTTATAAAATGAACATCACACTGTGTTGAAGACTTGAAACTAGCAACAAAGACCATAAACTCATTAGAAAATGTTTACTGAGGTATTAAATCAAGTGAGAAGTAGTATCATTTTCTCATAGACGTCCATACAATGACACTGCTTTTTGCAGCTAGTGGAGTCGCCCCCTGCTGGCCATTAGAAACAATGCAGATTTAAGGCACTTCCATATTGGCTTCGCTTTTTACACCTGGAGATAACCCCTCATTCGCAAATGATGCTGAAGGTGCTTTCTTTCTGTACAGGCTGACAGCAGCTACTAGCTAGCCTTTTCTAACTAACTGGCAATTTGGCTATGAAGAAGACAAAAGCACAGCCGTCAAGATCTAAGCAGAGATAGGATTCAATCTTTTAAAGGCGCTTTACTTGTATTATTCTCAAATCTAAAATATTTCAATCCACAGCCTCGGGGTTAAAGCAACACAATGTAAAATCACACTTATTTGCCAGTAACACAACAGTGTTTCACACGATTGGTTAATGTCGAGTCACTGCATTAGTGTAGCCCACCTTTTAAAAAAGTAAAATCCCACCACTCAATGTATTAAATCCTGTGTCAATATTCTATTAAGGAACATAATTTTCTCTTGGCTCATTGCCTCTTTCTTACCATCAGATCCTCAGATCAAATCCTGTCATTAGTTTGAATTTGTCATGTAAAGTTAACTACACCATTATACAATTTCAGTTGTATCCAGGTCATAATTAACTGTACTTAGCAGCAAACTCAACATGTAATCTGTTGAATCATCTTGTCAAAAAACATGTCAAAAGAGCCTGAATGATGATGACAACAGCTCAACGCCTACAAGCAAACATCCAGTTTTGATCAGATGCGCAGCAACTAACACACTTAGATATTATTAGACTTGTGGCAGAAATGCTGCCCATGTCACTGTCCTAATAATAGTCTCCTGTGCCATCTTGATGAGAGAGAATAATTCTATGGACATCACATAGGTGCAAGGATATCAAAAAAACAATGTATATTAAGGGAAAAAAGTAATGCCCACACACTTGCTCCATACTTGGATCTTCGTCAGGTCAAAATCCATTCTTACATTTTTATCTCTATATATGGCAGTTTTCATTGTCAGTGACGAAGTTCATCGTTCCCGCACAGGACTTTTCATACGCACAAGGGATTCACAGGAAACAACACCATGTAATCCACTGGTAAAGTGTTGTAGATGGTGGGGGTCTGTGCGGCCACATTATGTTACATCCCCACATGTGAATGGAGTACTCCTTTCACTAGATTAGCGATTTGTTTCGTTCTGCCATTATTTCAATTTCTTTGTCGTCTTCTGCATTCATATCAAGCTTGAACTACGCTACACTGCCTCCACAATCCCTGGTGGTACTGCTCCATTTCATCCGTATTCACAAGCTGTCGAGAAACATGGGCAAACATGGACAACATGGGCGCTAATGCCTCATTTCCTCTTACGTATGTGTACAGAGACACGGCAACCATTTGTCCATTTATTCCTGTGAGAATTTCCGTGATATCCATTGTGCCTGCGAAACTCCTCCCCTCCACAATATCTCGGTCTGGAATTTGCTTTGAGTATGTTTAAAAAACAACTGAACTTTTGCAGTGGATTTCGGAGACTATATGACAGTGTGCTAGCTTAGCTAACAGGCTATTTTCTTATGTTCAGTTGGCTGAACTTGTTTCTGTAGTTTTAACACATTGTGAATCTGAGTAATGTCATTCTGCTAAAATATGGTTATACATTATATACAGTCAGATCGTCATTATGACTCGTTCAAATACGTCTTGTAAATGACATATTTCACAAAACGTGCTGCATACCTGGCAGGCCAACATCTTTGTTTATTTGTTGCCATGAAATATTGGTCCTGGTGATGTTCCAAGCGTATATTCCAAACTACTGGATGGCGAAAAACTGACAAAATTAGCCTTCCTCCCCATGGCTACAGGTAGTTTCTATCAGGTTTCTAGCCATCCGTAAAGAAATGCACTTCCTTGCGTTGAACACTAGAGGCATCATCCGTATATTTATGGATCTACAGACACTAGTCACACATGTAGGTGGACACAAGGTGAAAGTTTCGACAGAGGGCTTCGTCTGTCCCTTTCTCCATATCTAACATTACATATAAATGAGCCCTCAGGTTAGATATATGGTCTACGCATATACACAATAGATGCTTTAAGTTCACACACAAGTATAAAGTAACAGAAAATGGAAATAAGTAAAGTACTTGAGTAGATGTACTTTCCACTACTAGTGTTCATGGACTGTGTTTCTTCCCCTGCTGTTTGCAGTGTTATATATTGTAGTTATATATTTACAGTCTCTATGCTTGATTGTCTTATTTAGTTTAATTATGTTTCATTCAAAGAAACAAACAAACATGGATAAGACATATTGATAAAAACAGAAAATTAGCTGGTGCTTGAAAAACAAGTAGAACCTTAAATCAAAGATATAAACATACATACTGGCATTTAGCTTCACATTTGTAATATATTTTGTCGCTTAATATGCACAACTACATTTGAACTAAATATGAACATAGAGCATGGTCAAATTAATTTGCTATAGTTTGCAGATTTGGGCTTTTTCAGGCCACAAAATGTCAAACACAAAAACAGCATCAGTGTCTAAAACAAATTCTGTGGTAAAACAACAATCAGACTCGTAGAGCACGTCGCCTCCTGTGTGCCAAAGACATTGTTATCTTGTTGGCTGGGAGCACCACTGTTTGACTGTCATTACTTCCTTAAACATTAATTTTATAGCATCTCTGCTTCATTGGCTTGTATACAGTGGACAGTAAGCGGGGAGGAGGGAGGGGCAGAGACAGAGCAGCAGATAATGTGATTTCAGAAGCCAGATCCACACCCAAAGCATTACGTCCATACAGTACATGACTTCATTAACCATATACAGTCACTGTCGTTACTTCTGAAAACCTACTGATGCTCACTTAATACAACAACAGCTATCCTTCTGTCCTGACATGTGTGGAAGGGAAAAAAAGCTGGATCATTTAATTTGTTTCATTGGTTCCAGGCCTCATAAATCCTAAGAAGATTATAGAGGTTATGAAGATCATGTGGGGTCACAAAAGAGAAAACAACCACTGAATTCACAACAATATTTACACAAACATTAAATGTTTGAAGTGACGCTTAATCCTTGTTATGGTGGGCTAACCCATATATCTGAGATATTAAATACTGTGCTCTGATTTCTGGTGTTAAAGGAACATTGAGTAAAATGTAGGGAGATTTAGTGGCATCTAGTGGTGAGGACTGCACAATGCCAACAGCTGAAACTTCTCCTGGTTAGAATTTCTTGAAGGTTCATTGTTCAGGAGGTTTTTACAGGGAGCAGAGTTAGCAACAGAGGTTTCTTCTTCTCTTAAACAAGCAGATTTAAAGTGGTAAAAACACTGAATAAAGCAGTTTCACATTAAAAATTCATTGTTTTATTGATGTTCACGTCATGGAGAGGCTGCAAATCAAGAAAATGCAAACTGCCCTATCTAGAGCCAGTGTTTGATTTGTCCACCCCGGGCAATTGTAGAAACATGGTGGTGCAACACTGTGATCTCCACAGATGAAGAGCTCCTAGGAATAGCACTGGGATGTGACGCCAATTTTACATAGTGGCTAAATGTGGAATTACAGCTATCACATGGTGCTCTGGGGCCCCAAAAGACTTTTTCTCATAGACTTACATTGTGAAAGAGACATCTGTAAATTAGTGGGTACATTTTTTGGAGTGTCACAGCTCATGAAAAAAAAATCGTTTCACCATCAGCATTTGATCCCTTCAGGCCGATAACATTTCAGAAGTCTAGAAGAGTCTCACGATTAAATCGTCTTTATCCCCATTCAGGTAGCAGAAGGCTAAACCGCAAGTTAGCTGCTTGAGGCGGAAATTGATGCCTAAAGCCAGATTTATACTTCTGCGTCAAAATGATTCTGCAGAAATGTAACTACACGTCGCAGCAATGCAGACCTCCTGTCTATTGTTGTAAGCTGGAACCATTTCCCTCAGTGGAAACGAAGCTTTTATTTACTTTAATTTCACAAATAAGAAACAATAAATTGCGAAGACAATAAAGCCGCCACAAAATAGCATTTTAAGTCTTGTGTGTGTTATCCTGAGTAGAAATCTCTGCTTGTCGCTAGGCTAATTTATACGATGTAAAATGCCATAGGCTTGTGCTAATAATGCTAGCATGATACATTTGTTTGGAAAATGTGTTTAGTATAAAACAGTTGTTTTGTCAGTGAACCTTGTGAGATGTAATGGAGCCAAATTATGTAAAGTTACCTTTGTTAAATGTTGCTGTTGTCCCTGGCTTCATATGAGTAGAGGAAAAGTCCGCTAGCTGCTAGGCTAATTTATACAATGTAAAATGCCATTGGCGTGTGCTAATGACATTAAAAAAGTCAATTTGTGTACTTGTGTTTGAAATTGTTGCTATTAAGCCATATTCAGTGTGTGTTTTGAATCAACTAAACTTTACAGCACTTCACAGAAACCCTGCCGCCAACTAGTGTTTTGGAGGTGTAACTGCAGAGTGACACAGACACACCACCGCACAAGATAAATGCTTACAACAGTGTAGGCTACATGCATAGGCTACGGTGTAGGCTCTGCATAGAGCTGATTCACAAGTATAAATCCTGCTTATCTGACACTCGGCCCGCATAAATCTGTAGTGCGCCTGCTCTATTGGCTCCACAATGCAGAAGATCCAGGTAATTTCATTATGGAGAAATTGAGATTTTTTGGTTTCATGCACTAGCAAGCAATGTTCATCAATGCTGTATCCTGTTCTCTTTATAGATCCATGAGACCCGCTCCCTCTGTAGCTACAGACGGCTCATTAGTGTAACAAAAATACGACTATTCCTTTTTTCAGATGATTAAACACTAAAGAAAACATACTTATATTATTATATTCCATTTCTGCAAATAAATCCCCCTAAATCCTGCACACTGGACCTTTAATCTGAGAAATAATGAGTAAAACATGTTATTTATTCAAGACATTAGGCAGACTGGAGCTAATACAATGTTGCGTACTGAAAGATTTTTGTAGTATGAGACACTGAAATCAGAAGTGGAATCAGTGTCAGAGTCAGACTTGCAACAACTGGAGCACAGAAATATTGACCTGGTTAATTGGTGCTGACACATTGCAAGAAGTATGGGAGTGACACACTGGGTGCCGGGGAAACCATAACAGGAGCTCACATATTATAGTGTAGATAAGACAGGCTGCGTGACGGCAGACTAAACATAAACACTCTGCAGGTATACATTCAGAGCTGAGGAATCTTTCCACTGCGGCAGCACGACAAAGTTGGTAACAGCTGATGTTCAAAGTGGAGCTGGGCTGATACTCAGGAAAAGATTCAACACAGATGGTTAAAACTACTCTCATTTGCAGACCGGCTAATACCTGTCTCGCTGCTAATATATAACGGCATAGAAATTTCCATGTACTGTACAGTATTGCCCGTATAAGCAACAGTAGCAGCAAAAACAAAGGCAGCATGAGAGATAATCAGTCTTAAGTCCTCATCTAAACTACACCCAGTCTGTCCAATGCCTGCTGGCCCTGGGGATTGTGCTGGAGTTTTAATCCACTTAAAAGCAGAGGACCTCTGCTGCTGTTTCCAAGGGGCTTGACCCGCGTTGCATGCGCGCACACATGCTCAAAAACAATCAGCAGTATACATGCATGCACAAACACATCATTTTAACACATAGCCTACAGTATTAAGGTTAATGCACAAATGGATACTTTCCACACGGTAATCTATGCACGCATCTCAAAGGCAGCTCAGAAATGTATTGATTATGAAATTTATAATAACCAGGTTGCCAAGTGTGGTCACATCTTTGAATTGTCTGCTTTTATCACAAGGGGCCGGAGCGAAAACTCTAATTTAAACCCATAGAGGAGGCTGATGGATTGCCAAGGCACAAGCTAACGTTGACTGGATTTATTGAAGAGGGGTCAACTGTAATTCCACCATTGTTCAACTCCACTTTCTACTGTAGGTCTGCTACACTGTGAGTGTGTGTGTGCGTGTGTGTGTGTGTGTGTGTGTGTGTGTGTGAGAGAGAGAGGAAGATCTAGGCTCTCGATCTTAATATCAGAAGAATTTTAAAAAGGTATTTGCTCTACATGTTTACTCACTGCAAAAATATAAATAACACACACTGGCCATATGAATGTGTTGAAATGTAACTGTGATAATTTAAGGTTTTTTGTTTAGCAGTAGGAAAATATTTTCCGGTGGTGATTAAATGCTTTATTTTGCACTACGGACACAATGTCATACTTTTTTTTTCTCTTCTTGCACCAACGTTTGTCGTTATCTAATTTGAAATGTACTAATTCCTTATTCTTGCGGAGGGAGGGCGATCCACTGACTTGAACAGCTGCTTCATGACCCAAAAAACTGTCAGTCTTTCCCTGGAATAAATTGTGGAATATACCATCTTTGGGTACAGGGGGGAGCTGGAAACGTGCATTTCCGGGAACGCGGGTGTTGCCGACAACTCCGCCCTTGTCAGCTACATTTAAATTAGCAAGCTAACATTTTAAACTTTAAATCTGTAAACGTGTGTTGTTAAAAGTGCCAGAAGAGGTGTATTTGGGGGATAAACTGGAGCCGGGCTCACCCGTGTTTCGGCGCCGTGTTTCTGGAGGACCCATAGTAGAATCAATTCAGCGAGAGGGGAGCTTGAAACCGTCGACTCATGCTTTCCTCCGAGTCTGAGAGAAACACAGTTGAAGTGAACACACAGACCAGTCGGCCGCACTACATGCTCACAACAGGCAAGCTCCCGATCACTAACGCAAAACAACAGCAGCCTCTCTGCGTTTAATTATCACGATACTTTACCAAACATCACGCAAACACCTCCAGGAAGCTGCATGTCCCTGCACTGTGACGGAGGACCCTCATGCTACAGCATGTTTAAAAGTATAAGGTCACTGTGAGCTCACTGTGGAGTGACACAGACACACTGCAAACGTTAGAGTATATTTTTATATGTTCAGTCAGTGTCTAACATGTGACATGTTTTATGACACATGCATATGTTTTGCATCATTGCAGATGTCATGGATGCAGATGATACTTTAACCTTCATCAGGCAGAAGCGCCTCTCAATGTGATGCTCAAGATCAGGAGTGAGCTTCAGCAGTCCCGCGCACGTGTTTGAGCGTGCGTGTGAGTGCGTGCGCGTGCACCCGTGCGTGCCACAGAGGTCCCACATTCAAGTACAACTTTATTGTTTTGAATTTATCGTGTAAAATATGGAGCAACACAGATAAAGAAAACAGGATCAATGGTCTAACGTCAAGATGATGTCATATAACAGTTTGTCCTGTAGTGTTAAATAGTGTGTGGTTGTTTTCTGTATTTATTGATTAGTTATTTGGGCTATAAAATATCAGAAAATGGAGAAAAATGTCAATCGGTATAGGTGGAGAAGCGGCGTCCACTCCAATAGAAACATGAAAGTCGCAGAGGACTTTTATTTTGACACAATATATAAACCATTGCATAAATTGGTGCAGGAAAGGCAAAAATTGATGCACAAAAATTCACTAGAATGCAACAAATTAGTGAGTTTGAAGTGTTTGAAGCGCAAACATTACCTGGGGACAGACCCCAAATTCCCAGTTTCATATGTGTCCCCTCCAAATGTTGAAACCTAACCTCTGCCCTTGTCAAAGAGTGTGTCCTAAAGCCCAAGACAGCACCTTCAAATGTCTAATTAGGTCGACAACCCCAAATATACTCATTTTCTGGTCACAAAGGAGTAAAGGAAACAGGTGATATTCACCGGCACACCTGTGCAACTGCTCGTTAACACAAATAGCTAATCGGCCAATCATGAGGCAGCAACTCAATGCACTGAGGCATGTCGACATGGTCAAGACGACCTGCTGAAGATCAAACTGAGCATCAGAATGGGGAAGAAAGGTGATTTAAGTGAGTTTGAATGTGGCATGGTTGTTGGTGCCAGACAGGCTGATCTACTGGGATTTCCACACACAGTCATCTCCAGGGTTTACAGAGGATGGTCCGAAAGTGAGCAGCAGTTCTCTGGGTGAAAATACCATGTTGATGCCAGAGGTCAGAGGAGAATGGCCAGACTGGTTCAAGATGATAGAAAGGCAACAGTAACTCAAATAACCACAGGTTACAACCAAGGTGTGGAGAAGACCATCTCTGAACCAACAACACGTCCAACCTTGAAGCAGATGGGCTACAGCAGCAGAAGACCACACCAGGTGCCACTCCCGTCAGCTAACAAAGGGAAACTGAGGCTACAGTTCACACAGGCTCACCAAAACTGAACAATAGAAGATTGGAAAAATGTTGCCTGGTCTGATGAGTCTGGATTTCTGCTGCCACATTCAGATGGTAGGGTCAGAATTTGGCTTCATGGATCCATCCTGCCTTGTATCAGCGGTTCAGGCTGCTGGTGGTGGTGTAATGGTGTGGGGATATTTTCTTGGCACACTTTGGGCCCCTTAGTACCAACTGAGCATGGTTCAAACACCACAGCCTACCTGAATATTATTGCTGACCGTGTCCATCCCTTTATGACCACAGTGTACCCATCTTCTGATGGCTACTTCCAGCAGGATAACGCACCATGTCACAAAGCTCAAATCATCTCAAACTGGTTTCTTGAACATGACAATGAGTTCACTGTACTCCAGTGGCCTCCACAGTCACCAGATCTCAGTCCAATAGAGCACCTTTGGGATGTGGCGGAACAGGAGATTCACATCATGGATGTGCAGCTGACAAATCTGCAGCAACTGTGTGATGCTATCATGTCAATATGGACCAAAATCTCTGAAGAATGTTTCCAGCACCTTGCTGAATCTATGACACCAAGAATTAAGGTGAAGGTAAAAGGGGTCCAACCTGGTACTGGCAAGGTGTACCTAATAAAGTGGCCAGTATTTAAGAAGCTGTAATCAGATAATTTTGACTTTTTTGTCTTAAAAAAAGACTCAATCTGATTGATCAACTATGAAATTAGCTGTTGGTTAATTTCCATCTAACAGATGAATCGTTGCAGCTTTAGAGTGTGGCGTTCAAGTGCTTCTAAAACTTATGCAATGGCACATTGGCGGAGCACATATGCTCTGCTTCCCACTCATTTCGCTTGCAAATATTCAGCCGTCTGTCTCCTGTTGCTCCTCGCTGATCGGCTCCTGTGCATCAGCTGGACGTGCCTTGCTCAGGGGCGTCTGTTGACAGAGATTGCACGCACACAGTATAAGCTGAAACCGTCATACATGTTAGCATCATTGGTAACAGTTAATCCAGGGCAGCAGCAGCAGCAGCAGCAGCAGCTCTGGGGGTGAAGAACCCCACACACCCACTGCTCAGCATACATGAGTCAAACTGGTGCATATGAATGAGAAAGTTAACATTCCCTGGAAAATATAAATGTAGAGAATGTGTTCATGGCAGCAGAGCAGAAATCTGGTATTATTTAGGGTCAGATTAGAGAAAGCATCCTGACCTTTAACCACCGTCGGGCTGCAACACCTGCTGCAGGCATCTGGGTGATCAGCTGATGTAAACCAAAGGGTTTTACATAAACTTCCCTGTAGTGACAGCACGTCATCGTGACAGCGTGCATGCATCGCAGTGTCTATGTCAACCCACCCACCGGTGCGGGTACAGTATTTGCATGCACGTACAGTACTCACACGCATCCTCATTTGAATGTGCTTCGTCGAGGATGGTTGGGGGGGGGGGGGGTGCGCTTCCACGCCACCAAGCCCCACTCGCCAATGTCACCTTCATGGGTGGCTCCATCGTAGGAGCATCCTTCAGAATGTAACAGATTAGCTTTGCAGGCAGGGATGTTGATGAGGTCATCACTTCCCAAGGTCACACCTACACAAACCCAGCTATAGGCCCACTGGCATTAACCCCCCCCCCCTTCAGATCCTATAGAGGCTCCACTGTACCTCCCGCCTGCATGCACATCTGAATAAGACAGAATAAGCCATATCCAACAGGATAAGCCTTATTGTGATAGGCTGCTTCGGCCGCTTCAGGCTTCCTTCACCCTGAGAAGACTTGAGAAAGGCCGGACAGCTCTGCGTTACAACACTGAACATCCCATGTAGTGTTTCTCGGCTCCTGTGGACCGGCTCCTCTCACGGTGTCAGTTCCTTTGAGTTGCAACATGTAAATGAATCAAACGTTTTGAGTTCTGATGCAAAACATGCTGTCACTTTCTCCGATATACCTCTTTATAGTACATGCCAGTCGACAGCGAGTGCTTCCTGACCCTCGAAACTTCTCTTCAATGCATCACCAGTCATCAACTTTACATTAATTAAGATAAAATATTCACTTTAATGCACTTATTCAGCGCCCAACTTGTGTAGGTGGGCCGTGAAAGCTCAGAATGACGTTACAGAAATGTCACTGACCAACAATCTGTCGTTCTTTGAGGAGCAAGTAGCAGATGTCCCTTTGCAGCCTTGTGCTGCGTTCACATACTGTCGGAATTATCTGTTACCTTCATGCGCCGTCTGCTTCGTCTTGCCAACAGGAGATCGGCCTCCTCATCTGAACTCTGTTCCCAAACTCTTCTGTATTATTCAGCAGTATTTCTCCACCAGCCAAGACCAGTGGTGCGTTCAGGTGCTATTTGGATGCCTGTCCATCTACTTTCAGCAGGTTTTTACAAGCTAATGAGGAAACAACATGGACGCTAAAAGAAGATGTGTTATATTCAACAACATGTTGATAACAAAGAGCACAGGAAGTGGGCTGGGTGAGCCATGAAATTAGATCAGGAACCAAAGCCCCGTTTTCACCAAACGCTTTCGGTATGGTACCTTTGGAACCAATAGTACCCCTTCAGATGTGGTACCTAGACCCTAGCGTGTCCACCACAAACAGTACCCTCATATGCAGACATGCCTGCAGCCTTTCGTCAAACAGAGCTTGCCTCTGTCTTGTGGTGAACAGCCACATGATGAGAAAGACATCAAAAGGCTCGATGTTTTCCATAGTTACATGTTTGACGCACCTACGACCAGCCAGTAACAACCACACAGCTTGTTTAAGCGTCCATGTTGTTTCCTCATTACAACTTAAAGCTTGTGCGTAGGTGGTCAAGCATCCAAAGAGTCCCTGAATGCACCAGCAGTCTTGACTCAAGTCTGATTTAATCGATCCTGGTTTGTTTATTCAGTCATGTTGCTGCACTGTGTTAACGATTCATGAGATGTTCGACAGGCTGACCCGGTACATAACGGACACTTTCTGTGTTTGTGTCATTCAAAAAGATTTGTTGGTTCATTTTCACCCATCACCGCTTTTTCTTTTTAATCCTGACATGCACATTTCAGCATGCTGCGTAGTTTCAAGCTCTATGTTGCAACAAGTGAAGATCAGATCAGCTCTTTTAGATTCTGTTACTTCCTGTGGTCATATATTTCAATGTGACATCCAAGAATTAAAGTATGAAAGAAAAAGCTAAGTTCCTGTTACGCTGAAGGTCTCAGGCTTAAATCTTTCCCTCTGCCCGTCTGCTAGTGTAACTTTGCAACACTGTGCACCAAAGTTAAGACGTTGTTCACATAGAAAACATAAAGAATTGAACACAAACAGGGATTACAGTTCTTATAGATGGCATCAGCCCATGGGTGAATTATGAGACAGTGGGCCCCTGGGCACAGACATGTGAAGGGCCCCACCACCTCCTCTACATGTAGTCATTCTGTGTCCCTTTTTGTACCCATTTTGTATTGTTTTAAGTCATGTTGTGGGGTTTTTTTTGAGTAATTTTGTTGGGGGTTTTTTTGTGTTCATTTTGTGTCTCTTTGTGTTTCGCTGTCGTTTTGTGCCTTTTTAGGGAATTTTTTTGGTCATTTTGTGTCTCTGTGTTTGTTTTGCCCCTTTTGTAGTTATTTTGTGTCTCTTTGTACCTTTTTTGTGTTTCTTTGAGGTCATTTTGTGTCTTTTTTAGCCATTTTGTATCTCTTTATGGTAATTTCGTGTCTCTTTGTGTTTCGTTGTCATTTTGTGCATTTTTTTGGGTAATTTTGTGTCTTTTTTGGTCATTTAGTATCTCTTTACAGTCATTTTGTGTCTCTTTGTACCCGTTTTGTGTTATTTTGTCATTTTGTCCTGTTTTTTTGTTTTTTTTAAGGAAAATTTTTATCTCTTTACAGTCATTTTGTGTCTGTTTGTGTTTGTTTTAACCCTTTTGTAGTTATTTTGTGCCTCTATGTACTGGTTTTATGTTTCTTTGAGGTCATTTTGTGCCTTTTTTTGGCTGTTTTGTATCTCTTCACGGTAATTTTGTGTCTCTTTGTGTTTCCTTGTCGTTTTGAGCCTTTTTTTTTAAAGGTAATTTTGTGTCTTTTTTGGTCATTTAGTATCTCTTTACAGTTATTTTGTGTTTGTACCTGTTTCATGTTACTTTGTCATTTTGTCCTTTGTGCTGGTCGTTTTTCTCTCTTTACAGTCATTTTGCCTGTGTTTGTTTTGCCTCTTTTGTAGTTATTTTGTGTCTCTTTGTACCGGTTTTGTGTTTCTCTGAGGTCATTTTGTGCCTTTTTTAGATCATTTTGTGTCTTTTTTGGCCGTTATGTATCTCTGTACTGTAATATAGTGTCACTTTGTGTTTCTTTGTTTCCTTGTACCTGTTTTGTGTCTCTTTGAGATCATTTTGTGATTTTTTGGTAATTTTGTGTCTCTTTTTGGATGTTTTGCCCCTTTTTGTACCCGTTTCATGTTTCTTTGAGGTCATTTTGTGTCTCTTTTTTGTTTGTTTGTCCCCTTTGTAGTTATTTTGTGTTTCTTTAAGGTCATTTTGTGCCGTTTTCAGGTAATTTTGAGTCTTTTTTAATTTGTTTTGCATCTCTTTGTTGTCTTTTTCTGTCTCATTCTGGTCAGCACATGTCAATTTGAGTTACATTTTGCAGGTGAAGGCCACTTTGGGCCCCTGGGCCTGTGCCCGGCAGGCCCATTCAGTAAACCAACCATGCTTCAGCCTCTCTCAGTTCCTCCATCTCTGCTGCTCTATCAGAGGAAGATTTTCTCCTCCATCAGGTCCTCTTGGGGTTGTGCAACTGTTCAGCATTAGCACAGCGAGCATGCAGAAGATGGACTTGTACAACAGCTACATCTGTATGTGTACTAATTTTCCTCCGCTGATTCTCCATAGAAGGCGAACCTCCCCGCTGTACAGTGCTTCATCTCTTTCTGTATTCCTCTCCCCTCATGAGACAATGAAAGCATTCAGGCAAATCTGTTTCCACAGCCTGCGAATGAGAGACAGCCAGCTTTGTTTTGCACACACACATATGCGTGTGTGGCAGATAAAGAGCAAATGTGTTTGCGTACGGACGTGTTTGTGTATCCATGTACGACTGTGTGTGTGTGTTGTGTGTGAGATGCCTGCGTCATGCGTTCGCCATGTGAGTCATTTGCTCTTGTGTGGGGCTTTAAGTAGTGAGTAAGAGCCCTCTACTCCCTCGTCCGTCTCCGCTCTCTGGGGCCCCGAAACACACAACCAGAGCCCCGCCGCTTCCTCCTCTGCCTCTGCTTCATCTCTGCTCGTCACCCAACAGGTTGCTCTGTCAATAATGGACGCTCACAAAGCACCGTGTGTCCACTAGTTCTGAAATCTGAGATGCATTCAAATGGAGACAAACATGAGAGCACAATCACCTGCCTTTCTGTTATTCCACATACAACATACATTTTTTTCCCCTCCTCTCTGTCAGAAATCTCAACACGCATTTGAATAATTGTTCTGTCCAGAACTGTCTTCTTTGGTGGCCTGCTGGGATAATTGCAGGTAAGCCATGGAGGAGATGGAGAGCAGCAGTGCACAGAGAGATAAGTAAACACACACAAGTGACGTCTGCGGTTGATGACTAACACAGGAGTGACTCCACTACTCTCTTTCTCTCCTCACAACTGCTGGAATAAAGGCTGCTCTGCTCACTATGGCTCTAATTATTCTCTCTGAGCTGTAAAACAGTTTTTATCTAAACAGGACATCACTGTTCGTAGTGTGTGTGCAGCCCCTGCTCATATTATTGTAGTAATAGCTATCATGATGTGAGCAGATTTAGAGCCTTTATTCTGTTGCTTTGTCATTTTTAAGTTCTTTTATGGTGCTTTAACACTGCAAAACGAAAAACAGAAACATTCTGATGTTGCTGCGTGCAGCTGTTTTTGGACTTATCCCACCATCTAGTGGTAAAGCACGTGCTGGTACATACTGGGGTTGCACACTGGTGTGGATGCAGCCTAATATGTGATGGAGCTGGAACAGTGGGAGGAAGTTTTGGCAGGGAAAAGGAAAATATGGCATTGAAAAAGGAAATGTTAGTTCTGACAAAGTTCAACAGAGAAAAAAAAGGAAACGTTAGTTCTGACAAAGTTCAACAGAGAAAAAAAAACATTAAAAATGATTTCATTTTGATTTTTTTTTTGTATTCTGATGTGTTCTAATTTTTGTCCTTCACGTCACTCTTGAAAGAATGTGAGTCCAGAAAAGAAATGCTCTCCTTGGATATGTAAATCACACTGTCCTTGCAACTCCCCTCAAACCCTTTCTCTCTATACCAAAACTGTGACAAGAAGTTGAAACCAAGGGGCACGTGCAATATTATTCTTCCATATCATGATCACTTACCAGTGTAGTGCAGTATCATTTTCTCAGTCATGTGCAATGCTTACAATACTTACTTACATTCTTGTTGTTATATTTTAGTTCATTTTTAGTAACTCTTGTACATATCATGCTCGTATTGTTACTCTATGAGGCACTGGTTTTTGCTTCTGCTCCTTGAGAACATGTCCTAACTTGTATATTTGTATAGTTTGCCAGATATTTAATACTCTGTTGTTCTAAAACTGAGCTCACTCAGTGACCCAGACCCCGGGAACCCACTGTTGTCTGGTTGTTACTGGTTGTGAACACTAAATTGTGGTTACTGTACTTAGTCGTACTGGAATTTGAAGCGTTCAATGGCACAAGAATTTCCTTAGAGATAAATAAAGTTCTACTGAATTTAATTCAATTGAAAAAAGAGTGAAAAAAAGAGTGTAAAACAAACAAACAAAAAAAGATCGTCACTAAAAAACACATCAAAATGCAAAAAATATCAAAATAAAATCAAATGATTAAGGGATTACAGTTCTTACAGGTGGCATCAGCCCATGGGCGGATAATGAGACAGTGGGCCCCTGGGCACAGACATTTAAAGGGCCCCACCACCTCTCTTACATGTAGTCACTGTGTCTCTTCATAGTTGTTTTGTGTCATTTTGTTGTTGTTTTGCCCCTTTTGTAGTTATTTTGTGTCTCTTTGTACCTATTTTGACTTTGTTATTTTGTGCTTTTTTTGTGTTTTTTTGGTAGTTTTGTGTCTTTTTAGTCATTTTGTGTCTCTCTGTGTTTGTTTGTCCCCTTATTTTGAGCCTATTTTAGGTAATTTTCTGTCTTTTTTTGGTCATTTTGTATCTCAGTTATTTTGTGTCTCTTTTTGGTTGTTCTGTGTTTTTTTAAACGTCATTTTGTCATTTTTCTGGGAACTTTTGTCTCTTTTTTGGCCTTGATGTGTCTTTTTGTGTCTCTTTGTACCCACTTTGTGGTTTTGTTTTTTTTTAGGTCATTTTCTTTATTTTTTGGCTGTTATGTATCTTTTTATTGTATTTTCGTGTCTCTTCATGTTTGATTTGCCCCGTTTTGTAGTTGTTTTGTGTCTCTTTGCAGTTCCTTTGCATCTCTTTGTTGTCCTCTTCTGTCTCGTCCTGATCAGTGCGTGTCAGTTTGAGTTATGTTTTGCAGGTGAAGGCCAGTGAGGGCCCCTAACACATTGGGCCCTTGGGCCTGTGCCTGGCAATTTTGGGGTTTTTCTGATCATTTTGTGTCTCTTTGTGTTTGTTTTGCCCCTTTTGTAATTATTTTGTGTTTCTTTGAGGTCTCTTTGTGCCTTTTCGGTGTTTTATTTTTCTGTGTAAATGTTTTTTCACTGCCGATGTTTCTTTTTTAAATGCCAATTTTTTATTTTTGATGCCAACACTTATACCCTTTTTCCATTGTAACACTTGGCCGCACGGATTTACATTTCCATTATCAGTTTAGGGGCGCCATGCCACACCAAGCTTCACCGGAGATGGACCTTCTCAGGAGTAGGTCCAAAAGCCAGTTGCCTGCCCTCAAACGGGTAGTGGTGACATCTTGCCGACTGCAGCCAACCCCCAACGACCCCCCAAACAAGCATTAAGTGTCACTGTTCCAGCCCTTTGATAAATGAAATCACAAGAGGTCAGTAAAGATAAAATGATGAACATACGGGGCAGATATACACTTGATTAACTTTATTTCCTGAAACACAAGTTATGGTGAGCACACACACACACACACACACACACACACACACACACACACACAAAAATCATTAAAATAAAATAAAAAATTGGCAGTTCTGGGTGAAACTATATTGGCACAAACAGAAAAGTGCTCATTTGGACAGAGACACAGATAGAGGTAGCGATACAACACAGAGAAATTAGAAATCAGGACGCTGAAGGCCGTTCATTCATTAAATTTACAAAAATAACACTTAGAGATTAAAAACTTCTGAGGAACAACAATAATTAAATAGTACCATTATTTGGGATTACTTCTATAGCACCTTGTTGTTTTCTGTATCATGTGTCCCTGGAGCTGATGTAGAAATCTTCTCCTTCAGTGTTTCCACACAAACTTTACCTGCAGTTCTCCGCGGGGCGACACCAACCAGATCCACGAGAGCGGGGACGTAAATTGGAATGTTAATTTTATTGAACGCACTTCACCCCTCTCTTGAAAAGCAGCACCACGTAGAACCATAACCACACTGATTTTATCCTCCTCCTCCTCATGTGGCTCCTTCCTCATCCTCCTCTTGTTCAGGCAGGCTGCCGGGACAGGGCTCCATGGTAACAGCGACGCCCATGCCGCTGCGTCCAACAGACATGTCGGTGACGCACGTCCATTCATTTCTGTCTGGACAGTAACACTCGACATTGGACAGGAAGCCGTGCTGGTTAAAGCCTCCTGGATGGACACACACACACACACACACACACACACACACACACACTCATTTAATAAGGTTATGTTAATACACCAGTTAGTGAACTGTTAAATGATTCTGTCTTTAAGTTATGTATCTGTCAATTAATAAATGAATTAGTGGAATTGTTTTTTAAAAAGGGAGATTATTACATTATGATTTTCAATTGATTTTATTCACTAATGCGATTTATTTCTTCCTGATGTGACATCTCATTTGCTGCTGCTCGTCTGTTTACTCTTCACATTTGAACCATGCTTTACTCTAATTAACAACACTGAGTCACTGAGCCACACTGAGCCTCCTGACCTCCTGTCAACCAAGTAATCAGAATTATCTAATCACTTCGCAGGTCTATACTATTATTGCCTCTACCTGCATGAACGTCGTCTAAAAAAACATTTCTTCCTGGGCTCGGCGGCGTCACAACTGCAAGTCTCGTAACCAGACATAATAATACCACAGATATGACAGGTTTTTCTACTCTACAATGACGACTAACTGAAACTTCTTTTAACTCATAAGACTCAAACATAAGTGTTTGTGGAAGTGGCTGCACACTCAGCCCACAAAAATAAGACGGTACAACAGGCTTAGATACATGAAACTGAAAATGTACTTATTAGTGATGGCACACAAGACAGGCTTGACTTCAAGCAAGCAACAGTCATCAATACAAGCATCAATAAAAACTGTAAACTAAAATACACGGGTGGAACATACAATAAAATATAACTATGAAAAAAAGTTTAAAGAATTAAAAAAAATTAAAAAAAAAAAAATCTAAGAAAAAGGGAAAAAAAACCCAGAAAAAAGTCAATAATCAAAAATATAAAATAAATAAAAACACTTAAATATACATAAAAAAAGACCATCTTGCGATAGAATCACTCCAGCCAAGACACAGCAATCGGCAATCTAAAGCAAATGTCCAACAAAGGCGTAAAGTGGTTGGTCCAGTGGTCCCTCCCCTGCGCCCTTGCTTGCACCACACCCATCTTCGAACTCAGCCACCAGTGTTTTCAGCAACACACCTGTCGTTAGCCGGGGGTATAAGGCGTGCAGCCAGTGGCCCCTTCCCTACTTCCTACGTCCCTACATCCAGCTCCCTTGCTTGGACCACGGCCATCTTTAAACTGGCCTTCATTTTGGTCTCAACTACACACCTGTAAAATTTTGTGACTGCATGTTGCACAGTTGCGATGTTACTGCAGTGAAAAAATCTGCCCACAGACAGACAGACATATAAGCACCTGGCAAAGTACTCAAAATGGCTTCTGTGGTAGTCACCACTACAATTGTGTAACCTGGACCACATTTCGCCATGACGACACACACACACACACACACACACACACACACACACACACAGACTCATGAGGTTAAAACAATACCAGCCAACACAGGTAATCATTGATCAAATATTTTTGTGAGTGTGTAAGAGTGTATAATCACTAACACTGTTTGAATTTTCAATTTGTTATTTTTTGAGCAGTGATACTACTGACCGAGGACAAAGATGCGCCCCTGGTGGACCGTGACTCCGTGTGCGCTGCGGCAGTACTGCATGGAGGCCCTGGGCTCCCATTGGTTCCTGGCTATATTGTAACGCTCCACCGAACACAGCTGGTTCCGCCCATCGTAGCCTCCTATGGCGTACAAGTGAGAGTTCACACACACCAATCCTGCAAAGACACACAGAGAGGGAACTTAAAGGAACATTTTGACATAATGGTGACAAAATGGCTTCTTGGCTTTCTTGCTGAGAGTTAGATTGGTACAGCTTTGTTTGGTAAATACGCACCTAAAACCAGCAGTCCGTTAGCTTAGCTTAGCATACAAACTTAATACTTTAATAATTAAGATTAGTCTTGCTGAAAGTCAGATGAGAAGACTGACACCACACCACAAATATGAAGCTACAGTCAGGAGATGTTAGCTTAGCTTAGCATGAAGCCTGAAGTTAGGGGGAAACAGCTGGCATTGCTCCATCTGAAAGTGACATAATCGGGTCCATGTCATTGGTTCGACATCCCATTAGTCCGACTGTCCACGGTGCTGAACGGCTCGCGGCGGACGTATGGTGCGCCGCGACCGGCTTGAGGCGGAGCAGGCTCACGGCTTATGTGTTTGTCACTTTCTTTTTCATTTTAACCCACACCATGATCTTTTCCTAACCCTAACCAAGTGGTTTTTGTGCCTAAACCTAACCAGACCTTAACCACAGGGCATCATGATGATTTCGGAACAATGAGTTTAATATGGTTGGAACAATGGGATGTCGAACCAATGGGCAGTTCCCACATAATCTGCCTACGAGCACATCTAAAGCTCATTAATCAATACATAACATCTTATTTACTTAATCAGATTGGCTCTCATGAAGACAGGAGTACAGACACACTCACCCAGTCCGCTGCGTATAGTGTTCATAGGTGCCAGCTGGTTCCAGGTGTTCGTGTCCGGCTGGTATTTCTCAGCAGTGTTCCAGCGGTTCTGCCCATCGTATCCCCCGACCACATACAGAGCCCCCCCACACGCCGCCACTCCGGCACCCAGACGAGCCACCGACATCGGGCAAACAAAGGACCAGCGATTAGACTCCGGATCCCACCTGTAAACCACACAGAGGATGTGCCGTGCGTGTAGTCAGTGTGATAATCTGTTGACAGTTCCTAATGTCGGTACATATCAGTCAATTAAAATAATCACATCAGTGTATCTATCGGTGCTGCAGAACGTGAGATGATCCACGGGGCAGCGGCTGTGTGAAGCGGCCTTCTCAATCTACATGAGCCAGTCACCTTTAAGTGGATTAGGTTAAGCTGGCAACCATGTTTGGCAACTATTGACAAGCTTTATTTGAAGCCAAAGAGTTTGTAACACCGCTGAGAGCAGACAGAGACAAGAAAGTCTACATGATTGGGGAGTCCAACAGACGTCTCTGAACATGGTGTCCTGATCTCATCTCATACAGTAAGATAAATTACTTATTTAACATATTCTTTTAAAGGAATAGCTTGCCCTTTTTTTAAAGTAGGCTTTTCCACTTGCTGAGAGTTAGATGAGAAGACTGATACCACACTCACTTCTGTTAACTGAATACAGTCAGGAGACAGTTAGCTTAGCTTAGCATAAAGACAGAATGGAGGGGAAAACAGCTAGCTTGGCTCTGTCTAAAGGTATATACAGTTTATATGCACGTTTCTGTCTGTGGAATGTTTCTGTGTGGCTGCAGCATGGGGGTGAAAAGTTCAAGACAAAAGGTCCCACTCTGGAGAACAATAAAGTTCTTATGGGGCCTGTTTGGGTTCTAGTGCACGGTGGCTAAGTAGTGCCAATAATTCCCGGTAATTTTATACACAGCAGTTGAACCATTTTGGCTTTGACGTGGTACCTAGACCCTAGCATTTCCAGTCTTAAATGTGGGCGGGGTTGTTAGCACTCACTGTATTTCCTCAAATAATGGTGACGCAGAGGGAAGTCTGCATCTCGTTTATCGTTCACAGAACAAGGCTGCACGTTGACATTTTCAGGACAAAATAGAACAGGCTGCAGTGAGAGTCTCTCTCCATGGGATATTTAAAAATAGCAGGTTTGTGCATTCAGTCCTTCTCAGGCAAGCTCAGGGGTTTAGTGTTGCCACAGCCCACAGGAACAACGCTCCACGACACTTTTCTCTGAGTGAGGATTGGAATATATACAGTTCCGGTCAAAATTAATAAACGCTTGAAGATCCACTCATTACTTAAAGTGTTTGTCATATAAAAACTAAAGTGATGGTCACAGTTGTCATAAGGAGTGCTGATTGATTCACGCCATCAACTCATGCATTGAGCAACATTACAAGTTAACATTCCACCTTAAAAGTCGCCAGCAATCGGCCCAGTGAATTAAGTAGTTTTTTTCTCCGACTCCAGCTGTTTATTTTACAGTTATAGTTTACTAATAAAACTCTCCACGGTATGAACAGTGGTTACATGAGCCTCTAAACCAGCAACAGCTCAGCCCTGAGCAGAGTGACTGTCCTCTATTGCCCAATCAGACTGCAGTGTTCACAGCTCCACCTTTTAGTACCAGATCTGTGTGCTAGGTACCCCAACAGAGGGGGGACCGAAAATGGGGACGGGAAGGAACGGTTCCATTGGTACCATCCACAGTGGAAACAGAAAAAAAGTGTTTTTGTCTTTATGCTTAAGACAAGCTGTGGCTCCATATTTAATGGGCAGATGTGACAGTGGTATTCGTCCTCTCATCTTGGCAAGAAAGCAAGCATTTCCCAAAATGCTGAACTGCTCCTTTAATACTGGAATAACAACAGATAATGATAGAATGATAAAAACTTTCTTGTTGTTATTCTTCGTATTATTTGCATTTTACAAAGTACTGAGTCATGATGAGGCAGGTCGGACTACATGTTTTCACTGGTTAATGATTAAATCAGTTCTCAGCACTGGGTGTATTCTACCTGTGAACTGCTGATAGGGTGACTGACATTACATGACCTGCCCTCTAACACTGGCAAAGTGCCCTTGAGAAAATCACTAAATGCAAGTCCCTTCTTGAGACACTGACCCCGCGCTCTGACCCCTAAAATCACAACACACAGCGAGGCACATTCAAGGAAGTATAGCTCCCTGTAGAATGTCTTACATGTTGCTTGGATTCATTTGGGAGACATCCTCAAGTGCGAAGCCTTTTTTTTTTTTGTGCCAACCATTGTTACTATAAATGCTCTAATCTCCTTTGATGCGTTTCACATTGAATTTTCATTTCAATAGTTTTATCAGCTTTCATTATATTTAGCAGCTTCTCGTGAAGACACTTCCAAGTAGCGTCTGATGAGTTCTTATAATTCTCTTGTGACCGCCATCTTTTAGAAATCTATACCCTTCAATATAAAAAGGAGGTTACGTCTGAAGCACTTTTTCAAAAACAGCTAATAGTATCAAAAGAAACGTTCATGTGGCTCTGTTATTAATTGATTGAAAGTGATTTATAACAGCGTGAACAACTCCTCCCTGCTCGGCGGTGGCAGCAACAAAGATGTGAAGCATTCCCGACCAGATCGACATTCCTGGGAGTTGTGTCTCGACATGTTTTTGAAAGAGCCCGTGTTGTTGTCTAATTAGGCTAAGAGGAATACCTGCAAACTTCTTGACTGCTCTTTAGGTTGAATGGCAGCTATTCATTTCATCCCTCTCTGGTGCCATTATCCATACTTACACTGAGGTAAATGCACTTAATCTAGGAATGTGTGCATAGTGGGGGGAGGAAATCCACGCTCATTACATTCATCCCCATAAATAAGATGTCATTAAAATCAAATTACCTCTCAAGTGCCTAGTTAAATAAATAAATCCTTGCACACTTCTCACCTCTCCACCGTGTTGTGATGCGTGGAGCCCTGGGAGCCCCCGACGGCGTAGATGCAGCCGTCCACTACGCCCACGCCGACCCTGTTCCTGGGGATGTTGAGGGAGGCTCGCTGGCTCCACTGGTTGGTCATCGGGTTGTAGCAGCACAGGGCGCTGGACTCGGTGTTGTTTTGGAGCGACAGGTTCCTGCCGCCGACCTGAACAGAGATTACATTGATCTCTTAAACTTGTCAGAACAAACATGAGTCCACTCAGGACTGACAGGTGGAAGAAGAAAAGCGAGAAGAGGAAAGTGGGTAAAATAATTACAGGATTAGACATTATATTTACGCAGAAATGTGCCAATACAGTGACACCACACCCGTGTTAGCTTCCAGTTTTTAGCTTCCCAGCTTTGTATTCCTCATATCATAACATATAATTATGTCTTTACTCAGAAATTAAAACTCTCAATTCATTGGTGGTATGACACAACTGGTGCAACCTACAGTGTAGAGCAGTCCAAACAGCGTACAGGCTCCCAGGCCGCTGCACGCAGACCCCATGTCAGTCAGTTTTAGCCACACATTCCTTCTGGGATCATAAGCCTCCATGGTTGCCAGTGAATGCTGCCGGTATCTGGACAGAGATGAGAAAATGGTACGGTCACTCTATATGCATACTCGATTATTGATGCATTCTTTAAGAAGTACACGACCAAGGCCGATGACTTAAAGGTCCAGTGTGTAGGATTTAGGGGGATATATTGACGGAAATGATATATACTATAATAAGTTGTTTTCTTTAGTGTATAACCACCTGAAAATAAGAATCCTTATGTTTTCCTACCATAGAATGAGCCGTTTATATCTACAAAGGGAGCAGGTTCTCATCTACAGGTTCTGCTATGTTGAACCCTGATGTTTCTACAGTAGCCAAGACTGGACAAACCAAACACTGGCTCTGGATAAGGCCATTTGTGTTTACACGTAGTTATAAGCCCCTCAGTGATGAGCAGCATCGGAAAAACACTGATTTTTTATTCAGTGTCTTTACCAGTTTAAATCACTTGGTCCGTTTGTTTTGGAGAGGAAGAGACCTTTGTGGATAATTCAACTCACGGTAAAAACCTCCCGAACAATAAACACTGAAGGACTCCGAAACAGGAATTTATGCTTGGCACATGGGGGAAGTTTCAGCGAGCCTGGTCTCATTCCAAAGTCGTTGAAATCTATCGCTTGGGCAGTGACTTGCAGCGTCAGACACTGATGAAAAAAGCCATCCTTTAACGTTGGCATGATACGCGGCCGTTTGCTATTATAGTTTAATTGTGCTCTGCAGCGTCAGGGGGAAACGCAGTGGGACAAGAATTAAAGTCAAGGTGGTAGATTGGTCCAACAAACACCAGCTTTCACCCGGGAGAGTGGTTCTTTGCGACCCAGCCTCCATGTTTAAAACAGTGGAGCAAAAACTAAGCATCTCCCACCAGTTGGAGCAAACTTTCTCACTCTACAGCTAAACAGTACACTAAAATATGTTTCTGAAAAAAAACTGAGGTGAGAAATTGTCAATGCAGTTACAGAATCTTGATTCATATGATATATTTTGACAGTTTGTCCGCTGTTCACGAGCAGTGATCAACATGACTGACTGCGTTAGAGACTCCTCTGCTCTGATTGGTTGTTCTCCAACAGCGGCGTAGATTCTGCTGATACATGTGTGCATGTAGGCTGAAGCCAGAACGTTGATACGATCATCCCCAACTCGGGGCCAAAAACCCAATTTTTCAGACATGTTTCTGGCAGCATTATGTAAATATGAATATCGAGGTGCTACAATTGAATAAAAAGTCATACAGGTATGAAATCTGGCATGGAGTATCCTGAAACATTGGGGAAAGTAGCAAAATAAAGCCCTTTTAAAACAGGAATTGTGCATGAAAGCCCAATCAGTCTTCTTCAGCATTGCCAGTATAAAAACAAAATCGGGGAGTGCAGCAAAATGCCGCTTACCTACTTTTGTTTTTTCAGAACGTGCCTTTTTCGGGGCAATGAGGGGCATGAGCAAGTAACAAAATGTGTAACTCAACGTGTGACGTAAACAGTAACGTGGGAGGGATTCTCTCGAAAGTCGTTCTTCATCGTTCCTGTCATCCGACAGTTAATTCTTTGTCTCCTCAGTTGCTCATCTTTACAGTGTCTGCTACTCGCTGCTCGCTAATTCCTGCCATCAGCTGTTTCCTGTTTATCCACCGCCAGTGGGTCGCACATGCATCATCGTCAACACAAGTCTTCAACAGCCCCTCCCGTTGCGGAAGGCCGCCTCTGTCTTTTTAAACTAAAAAGGTTCCGCCAATATGACTACCCTTTGAGGTGGAAAATTGGGCACCTCGAATCAACTCGCCAATCTGGCTCTGTGTGTATAAATGCTTGCAGCTTGCCGGCAAAACGGCCCAACATTCGTGGAAAATCTGGCAGTGTGAAAGGGGCTTAAGATTCTGGGGCTTGCTGCCATTCTAAAATACTGTCTGCTTGACACATTCTCATAAAAAAAATGTTTTTCAGCACTTTATGCTAAATGTCACTTCCTCACTTGTACATGGAAAACTTCCCAAGCTCATAAGCTTCAATTTGAGGCCAAGATGACCTTTCTATCTTAATAATTACACTTGCTGTGGCCTGAATGCATGGTGGAACTTTAATTTTAGGCTGGCCGCCTTGGTTAAAAACTCACCTGTGCTTTAAGACATAAGAAAATAAGTCAACATACAGTATGCCACTATAAACAAAGGGCTTATGAAATAGGAGGGTGGCGTGCATGCATGAACTCAGAGAGCAGGGCACCTCTGTAAGCAGCACAGAGTGGATGACCTCCTAACAGCCACTGGGTGGCAGACTGAGACACTTTCTGAATCTATGAGGCACTTTCATGGACATCTATGCTGTGAACACAGCTCACTCACTTTAATATATCTCATAAAGTGTGAGAAATGACGTCACTAACACAAACTGTTGTATCATAATCAGTTTCTGATGGCCAATGTCAGAAATAGGTCCCAGAGTGTGTGTTGCTACCTTCAGAGTATCTGTGCAACCAAAGCAATGCTGTCAAGGAAACTGTAGGAGATAAATACCCGCCAGCCACATAGATGAGTTGAGTTCCACGGTTAGGTGCAGGAGGCAGCTTCCTTATTGTCATATCCTGGAAGATTTTAGACAGGAAGTCCTTACAGGAGTTGGCCTGAAATCAAAAGAACGGTCAAAAGATAAAACATTTAAAGAGACAGTAAGTGAATGAAGAAAAAAAAGACTTCTGAAATAAATACTAATACAGAGCAATATTTAAAGATATGCTATGCAGGATTTTTCTGATGTATAGCCTCAAATATACAAAAGTAATTCCTCTTCATCATCAATTGTGACCTATTGGAAGTGTGTGACGGTATATTTATCTGCCCTCTGCCTGTATTTTCTTCTTATTCTGCTGTGTTCCTGGGCACAGTGTGCAGGTGACGTTGGGATTTTATAAAAAGGTAGCGACCACGTGACAGACCGTGAGCAGCATACAAGAAGAAGCTAGAAATATTACAGTAAACTGAAACAGGGAGTGGACAAAGCTCGTCTCATAACAAGAGTGAATCTGCGGTTGGCTTTCACTTTCACTAGTGATACCGTTTATGATCAGTAACTGACCACTCAATTCCATAACAAGAGAACATAAATTGAGGCTGTAGTTTACCTTGCTGAGGATGGGGCAGGACAGGAGCTGGTTCTTTAGGAACTTAGGAGGCAGGGCGTAGATATGAACCGCATTCAGGAGGGCGTGCAGGTACTGGGCTCTGCCCTCCATATCCCAGCGCACCCAGTCAGTGCAGGCCTTATACACCTGACAAGGATTTATTTAGACATATCAGTTGTGGTTTGCTATGTTCATTAAGAAACACTCCTCAGAACTTCAACCAACAGCATCTGTGCAGATTTCTCAAGGTATGTCGAACCTTTTTAGCATGAGCTGACTGTTGTGTGACACATAAAACACAAACAAACAACAAACAAGTTCATAACTCTGACTTTACAGACCAAAGTTACTGCAAAGGTCCAGTGTGTAGGATTAGGGGGATGCACTGTCAGAAATGGAATATAAGAAGTATGTTTTCTTTAGTGTATAATCACTCTCAAATTTTTGTTACCTTAGAACGAGCTGTTTATATCTACATAGGGAGTGGGCCCTCATCTACAGAGTGCACCATGTTTTCAGTACCCAGAACAGACAGACCAAACACTGGCTCTAGATAGGGCCATTCGCATTTTCATGTCAGCCACAACCAACACACCTACATTTTTAGCATGGATCCTACGAACTGTTTTGTAAGAGACCCTGGTCTGTTTCTTTTGTGGACAACTTGGCTCTTGGATAAAACCTCCTGAACATATCAATCTTAAGTTATCAGAGAAAAAAGGTGAGCACACATTAGCAGGTGCTGGGCTCTGTGACATGCCGAACAACATCCTAGAAACACTGATTTGTAACATGAAACTGCTTTATTGAGTGTTTTTACAGGTTGAAATCGCCAGGTCTGTTTGTTTGGGAGGGAAAAAGCCTCTGTGGATAATTCGGCTCCTGGTATAAAAAACTGAACACTGAAGAAATTCTAACCGGGAGAAGTTTCAGCTGGTTGCAATGTGAAATCCTCACCACTAGATGCCACTAAACCCCCCTAAACTTACACACTGTTCTTTTACGTTTCTTCAACTTCTACATTTTATAGTAAAACTTCAGGTGTGCACAGTCAGAACATCTTACAATATACAGTACTGTTCTTACGCTTTGACCCAAATAATGCATGCATTTCACGGATGCAGTTCAACAACTATTAGAAAAAAAATGAGCTTCATAAAAGACAGAACATTCACTGAATGTTCCTTACGTGGCTGTCTGTCATTTTTTAATTAGTCCTTTTAAAGCTACTCACCTCAGACTCACAGAGCACCTTGAGACTGTCCTGACTGATGAGCTCCAGCAGCTGGCAGTGAGACAGGCTGAAGAACTCATCTTCTTTAGTCACCTGGGACAGAGGGACACAAGAGCACAGCCACATAAAGACACACTGACAACTGAATATGCATATTCTAGTCCTTTTTCAGATTGGATTTACTTACTGTATGTGGATATCATTTGAAGTTAAAATATTCAGTGGTTCATGTGAGCTGGTAGGCAGGTGTTAAAAGACACAGAAGGAGCATTCACACACTCACCAAAGGTAGTTTCCATCATTTAAAAAAAGCTACAGGGAAAGAGTGCACATGTCTAAGCCTGAAATACTGATGCTGTCATCAAACCAAAGTGCCAAATTACCTGACCTTGGCTCAGGTAGCCATGAAACAGTGCAGCTGTACTGTTCCCATAGTTATCATATCACATGAGCACAGCATTTAATATGAATTAATCAGTGTCAAGGACATTAAGCAGAGTACTAACCAATGAGATGTGCTGATGCTAGGGTGTGACTTATTGGTATGCATACAAAATGCATATAAACTGTAATGTTCTGTAGCTTCTTTGGTGACTTACTGCCTGCTATGTGCAGTTCACGTAAAATCAATCAACAACTTTAAGATCTAAAGACAGAATGAAGCGTGCTCCAGTACTGCTGCTGACCCTGTGCCTGTCAGGGACTTTGGTTCGGGCAGAGACGGCCTCTGAGTCTGACATCAGAGCTGAGATGGGGACACTGAGAGCCACGGTGGAGGAGCTGAGGTTGATGGAGAGCAGACTGGCAGCGAGCGAAAACAAAGTACAAGCTCAGGAGAACTCAGTTGAAGATCTACGAGTGGAGCTGATTGCGACCAAGACGGAGTTACGTCACTTCAAAGAGCGGGCAGAGGAGATGGAAAAAAAGATGGCAGGTAACAACGGGAGGAATAGGAAATTATAATCTCATGGACATTCATCTGATTCTCCTTTATTTAATTCACACCAAGACATCAGTGGTGTCCCCAGGGGCGGTGGGCGGTTGGAGGTCAGGGCCTCCCTGATACAGTTGCTCCACTGGCCCCCTGGCAAAAATAATTAGAGGCCGATGTTACTGTCTTTAAGAAGTTGTGGTGCACTGACTTTTTAATCCAGCATGAAGATACTGGTAACTTGTGAAACTAGACAACCTAAGACATCCATTGGCACCAACCATGGTGGCATAGCTTGTTGGGAAGGGGGTTGAATGCTGCTCCAAACAACTGGCATGGCCATTTTCTAAGGGGTCCCTTGAACTCTCACGACAAGATATCTGCATGAAAATGTGTTTTATGGGTACCTACGAGTCTCGCCTTAACTTGAAAAGGCTTGTTCCCAGTAAATATTCTGTCCCTTCAGGCCTCTGCACACTGAGTCCATTTTTTTCGTCTGAAATTGTTGCACGTCTAAAAATACCTACGACCTCAAGTCGTGTCAATCGTGTTTACACACTGAGTCTGAAACTTTAACCTGTTATTAAAAAAATTATAGAACAGGTTCGATTTTTCTGCGTTTTTAGTAAGCTTCATTATAAAGTAAGCTTCATTAAAACCTGATGTGACTGTATTTCAAAGTAAAACTTGTGTTTGCCCTTCCTGTATTTGCACCTCACCTCACTGAAGTGTGTGTTGATGTACTCTCGACTCCGCTGGTGCAGCTCCGTGCAGCCGATCTCCTCAGCAAAGCGGGCGATGCCGATGACATTGGCAGGCTCCAGGTGCTTAGTGAGGAAGTCGCAGCACGCTTTGGCCACATCCTCCATCTGATACCTTGTAGAAAGAAAAGAACAGAAATAGAAGGTAGAATTAATTACGTCTTGCATTTAACTGGTAAATCCGAGAGTAAAAAGGTCACGTCTGTGTGCGACTGTTTAAATACTGTGTGCTTACCTCATGGCAGCCAAAAGAACGTGCAGCACACACTTCTCTCCCACTGTGATGCGGGAGGTGTAGGCAAAGTCAATAAGTCTTCCCACCACCTCGGGGCAGACGTCGCGCAGGGTGACCTCCGAGGCGCGACACTCTTTGAAGCTGCTGGTGAACATGGCTCTGAAGTAGGGGCTACAGGAGGCCAGCACCACCTTGTGCACCTAAAAAAAAAACATGTATTGAATGAAACGGAAACAGAGTGTTGCAGCAACAAGTCCTAAAAAGCAGACATTAGTTAGCATGTTAGCACTCCCTGTTCCCTCGTGTTGAAGTCAGTGGGGTCTGGTTTACACAAGCTTAAGGGATTTTCACGTTTTGTTTTACTACATAAAACATGTCAATAAAATTCCCCACTCCCCACTTTTTTTTTATTTGCCATAGATCTTATTTTCACAATAATCCAAATACCACTGGCTTTTTGTCAGGGGAACCAAGGTCCATGCACCACCCTATACTTGGCCAGTGGCTGAATGATAACCAGTGCTGAGGATGGTTGATGAGTCTGAGGGGGCCAGTGCTGTCCTGTTTGCTGTTGTGTGTTGGGGCAGCAGGTTGAGGGTAACAGATGCCAACAGACTCAAGAAACTGATTGGCATGGCCAGTAACATCGTGGGGTTGGAGCTGGACTCTCTGGTGGCAGTGTCACAGAGGAGGATGCTGTCTAAGATACGTGTCATCTTGGACAATGTCTCCCACCCACTCCACAAAGTGCTGGGCAGACACAGGAGCACATTCAGTGACAGACTCATTCCCCCAAGATGCACCACAGAGCGCCACAGGAAGTCATCCCTGCCTGTATAACTCCTCCCTCAGGGTGTCAGCCGCTCTGGGTCAGTAGACTGGCATCTGGACTTCATTTCTGCATTCATAATTCATAATTATCTACTGGGTGCAATTATTCAAATGTGCAATATTTTTCAGTATACGACTTTATCATGCACATAACCGTACATATTTCTTATGTTAACATTTATTCTTTTGATGTATTTATCATAGTTAAATTTCACATTTACAACCTCAGCACAGTGATGAAATACATTTAATTTTTAATATTTTAATATCTTAAGTACCAGTGTTAAACACTGTAGCATAATGCACATTTTATTTTAATTTTAAAAAACACCTATTTAAAAACATCAGTACTGGCTATTGGTAAAATTGTTACTTTAAATGTTGGTATCAGTAAATTGGTGCATCCCTTGTTCAATTAGAAAGTTATGTTGTACATTTTATTATTGTTTATACTTCTGAACTAATTAATTTTAATTTTTTTTTTTTTAATTAATTTTTTGTTTATTTATATTTTGGTAATAAACACGCAGTACTTTGACTGCTGAGCTGCAGCAAACAACATGCTGGGAGAGGCCCGCTTACGGCACCAAATGTGCTAGAGCCGCCACTAATGCTATTAAACTTTGTCTTTAATTGTGTTTTTGGTTCAGATCTTCTGAGCCTGTACTTTAATTTTACTACATTTAGTCAGTTTCAGGGCTCTGATACTCTGCTTGTACTTTGTAAGCTTAAAAATTTGAATTTACACACAAACTTTGAAACAAACATCCCACAAAACTGCACAGAACAGTTTCATTTAATGGTTGCCTCACCTTGAAGTCCACTGTCCTCTCCTTGTATGTGACGTGCAGCACCAGATCGCACAACATCTCCTGCCGCCTGAACTCCTCCATGACCTCGAGGGATTTGGAAGCGTGCGTCTCAACTGTGTAGTCGAGATATCCAGACCCGTGCATAGAGGGGACTGCGATAGCCGAGAAATCAGAGTCGCGTGTGGGGCGTTTCTTCCTCATAGGGCAATGCATTCTGGGAGAAAGGTACTCCAATTTTTTTTCTCAGTAATTACCTGTTCAGTCTAACTGTCTTGTTCAGTTCAGAGTTGCTAGTTCTTATCCCATTGGGGTCAGACTTTCAGCAGAGGAAATTCCTTTGGTCTTTGTACAGGCTCCAGTGAGCAGATGTCCTGAGTTCCTCCATTTTGCCTCAAATTTAACACAAAAGTCCATTCAGTAAGTAGACATTTCCCAGGGTATTAGGAATGCGGACAGCGTAATGGTACTGTCCATTCCCCGCCACAGCCAGCAGGCAGAGCAAGAAGTCCAGAGAAGAAGCCAGTTGCCACATAAAATATGTTCAGCTCATATGTTTCTCTGCACAAACACGGCAGGTAAACAAACTCGCAGACTGATGGTGAACCACATAATACTCCCTCATCCACAGATCCGGGCTCCAACATGACTGACAGCCTTTGAATCAGGATCAGACAGTTCCAAAAGTACGAGTCAAACCATGATGATTAAATTGCTGCTGGTCCAGATTTTACAGGTTTCAGGGTTTTGAACGTGATCCATTCTGACATTTCAGAGAGTCCTCTGCAATTTCCACAGGAAAAAGGGGGAAGTGGTTGACAAATGTGTGTAGCTGCACAATCAGATGTATCCTGGCAGAGATTCCTTCCGTTGTGATGCTTATCCTGCAAAAAAAAACAAAACAGATTGAGTTAAGAGAGATGAGGGACTTTTAGGGGTTAGAAAAGAAACTAATGGAATCAAAATCTCATGTAAATGTGACGTTTTCCCCTCGAGTATGAATGCGTGTGGGTGTGTGAGTGTCACACACCCAGTGTTTCACTTCCTTGCCGCTGAAACAGAAAAGACGTACTCTGTTGAGCTGCTCTCAACCGCAGTTTTCGCCTTGAGGAAATGGCTTTCTGTATTTTTAGTCTGGTTTATTCAAGAAAAGATTCTCTTAAAGTGAAATATTCACATGTTCAGACTGTAAATGGATAATCTGGAATTAATGCTCCTCCATTTTTTATGTTATTTCATTTCTAAAGAGCTGCTTGAATAGATTTATTTTATTTTAAACTAAATAAGATATATAAAAGTTTAGGCTGAACTTTGGCAATATGGTACCTCTTTAAAATACTGACATATATCATTTCACATAGTTTATTTATATATACTGGAAACCTGTTGGTGGTGGTGGTAGAAAAATCAATCAATCAACTGAAAGAAAGTTAATCTACAACTATTTTGATAATCATTTAAGCAAAAAAAAAAAAAAAAACGCCAAACTTTTGATGGTTCCAAGTTCTCAAATGTGAGAATTAGCCACTTTTATAGGTCTTATGTTGTAGTAAATTAAATAAATTGTGGGTTTGGGATTATTAGTTGGACAAAACAAGACATTTGATGATGTCAGTTTGTTGGGGTTTTTGCATCAGGCACCCAGTATCTGAGGACACTTGATCCCCAAGTCCAGTTTATTTGATTAGTGTAAACACTGCGTTAGTGTGCCAGGGCACAGAACGCTGATCCACCAACTGTATCAAAACACCTAAGTGGACTGCTGTTTAACGTGACTACAAGGTGTTTTTAGGCGATTATGAAACAGTATCTATGCACAAGAGTTGCTGAACGGTCAAAACAGACATAATGAGAGTGGAAGCATCAGACGAATATCCAAGATCTTCTGGCCAAACAAAATCTCCAACCTTCAACTGTACAAGAAAACAGGTAGCCGGAGCATTACCAAGGAAATCACACACAGATGTCTGAGATGGCAAGGTCATGTGCTAAGAATGGAACAGGGCCAGATCAAGAGAGTCATCTTAAAGGCCAAAACACACCAGCAGCGTATGATGCGTGTCAAAACAGCTGCCCCCATTATTTTCTATTTACAAACCTGTTTTTCCAGTGTCCTTGAAAAAGCGCTATTTTGTACTTCCCAGCCTAGCGGACTGGAGTGTGCAATAGAAATCTGGTTGACGCCCTGCAGCGCGACACTTTTTGTGTGTGTTGGAGGCGGCACTTGGCGGTGTGTTTTGGCCTAAAGATGGACACCACCAAGCAAAAGAAAATCCAGAAGGACCAAAACCACCTGGTGCAGAATTGTGACAGTGGAGTTGTAAAAGATGAACGTGTCATGGGGAGAGGCGCAACATGCTGCCAATGATGGAATGCAATGGAAAGAGTTCACTGAAGCCTTATGTCACATAGGGGATGAAGAGGAGTAAGTAAGTGAGTATGACACAGTATCAGTTTAACACTGATTCCGCTATATCAGATGGCAGTACAGCCCAGAGCCGGCTTCATTGCCACCACCAGGTCATGTCCACAAGTGTGTCATTTCCAAGATTCCCAGTCAGAGTCTATGTAAGCAGCAGCGCAATGCATTCTAGTGGTGCCCTGTTGCATTTCCAGAAACAGGGCATCCACTCTGCATTTCCATGAAGTCGAATAAGGCTACTTCATGCAAATCAGGGGCATCCGGTGCAACTCGCCACCTCTGGAAACTCCTAAAAAACTAACCGTACTGATCTAAAAATGAAGACAGATTCGGCAACTGCATGGCTCTGCCCTCAAATGTTTAGAAACACACTTTGTTGAACTATTTTCGTAATGTAAAAGACGGCTGCCAAACAAGCCACCATGTTTGTTTGGTTGAAATCCAGTGGCAGACAGCCCTCATGCCTTGTGGCACATCCATCAAGCGTCCTATGCTGGGAAGTGTTGCAACCCCTCACGTCTAAAAAAACACCCTTGTGGACTTGTAGTATTTGACCGGCAGTTAGAGGCTCCGGCATGAGGTGAAGAGCTCTGCACTTGACAGCAGTGGCTCCTTCAGCCAGGAGCAGAACTTTTCCTCACTGCTATAGTGGTCCCCGCTGGGGCAGCAGCGTCCATCTGCAGCGTCCTGTTCTACACTGTCCAACAACAAAAATGTCATGAAGATGATGACACAATTCAGGTATAGAACAACATTACTAATGTGAAAACTGAGTGACGGTTAAGTGGAGAGGGGGCAATCATACTCAGGTATGGTACTAATCAATCCTACCTGATATGAAATCACCCTTAGAGACCAATGATTGGTTGATTAATCAAGAAAACAGCTGTCAGATAACTCAACAATGAAAATAATCAGTAGTTGCAGCCTTAGATCACAAGACCTCAAAGAGCTGGTTCAGCCCTTCAAAAATAAGCTTGACAATTCGTCAGTCAGAACCAGCTGAAACTCTCTTTCCTTCCTCACTTCTTTAAAAAGCTCAGCTGAACGGCAGGCTGTAAATAGTCACAGTCAAAGTGTGTGAGTCACAGCAGAGGGACTGAGAGTCTGCAGCCGGCAGCCGGCTAACAAACATATCCAGAACATACATTCACACTATTTAAAGCAACACAAGGTATGAATGAATTCCTACCAGACACCAGACGTTGTCGCTGACCAACCGCTCTGCTGTTTCCTTAAATCACATTCACTTCATCTTAAAGGAGTAAAGAAATGAAACCACTCCCTTGTGTCATCTGTGATCCGACTGGAACCTGTCTATCTTAACTTAATGAATGTCAAGAAAGGAACGCACGAATACAATTACCTGCCTCTTACATAATGCAAGATCCACGAATTAAAAGTACACAAACCCTCAGACACTGACTGATCTTGGCATTTCTGATTAAATCTTCAAGGCTGTGTTTGCATATTCATTGATGATAACCCTATAATGTAAATATAGAACAGGTATCAGTGAGTTATGTTTTCATTTAAAGATCTTTTTACCTGCAGAAGACGTGATGTAATCACTGTATGTGGGTATTATGGTGCGTTTGTCTCTAATAAAGCACTGATTATGGGTCTCATTAGATTTTTGTCAGTCAAAGGTCCAGTGTGTAGGGTTTAGTTTGGATCTGTCAGCAGAGATGGAATTTAATCTTAATAATTATGTTTCATTAGCGTATAATCACCTGACACAAAAAAAGCCCTTCCTATCTACATAGGGAGCAGGTCCTTGTCCAAGGAGTCCACCATGTTGTTTATACAGTAGCTCGGAACGGACAAACCAAACAGGGATGCACAATATTGGATTTTTTTTGCCGATATGCTGAGAAGTAACAACCTAATGAAAATGAGGTAGGGAAGTAAGTGTATATATCAATATCGGTATTAGTTATCTGTCAAAAGGTCAGATTTATGTTATCTGACTCTAAATTGCAGGCTAGCTGTTTCTCCCTGCTTACAGTCTTTATACTGTGCTAAGCTAACTATCTCCTGGATGTAGCATTATACATATTTAATGGACAGGTGTGAGAGTGGTATCAATCTCCTCATCTAACTCAAAGCCTTTTTCCCTAAATGCTGAACTACTCCTGAAAGATAAACATGTTTGATAAGGATCCCTTGGTTAGGTTATCAAAAAAATGTCATCACATGCGAGCAGAACGTTTTACAATCTCAGAACCCAGCGGCTATCGTCTAACAATGATAAAGCCACTGGGGCGAGGGCAAATATTTTAGGCTGATCGGGTGTGGCAAGCAAATATCCGAGCCCAGACTTTCCACATTTTATCTAATATGCGGGATTTTCCAAAGGTCAATTTCTCTAGGGCTAAGCTGTGAGAAAGTTTCGATAGCCACTGTGTAATAGAAGGCTTTTCTGTGTTTTTTCAAAAAATAGCTATAGTATATTTGGCATTAAGGAGAGATAGGATAATCATATTTTTTTTTAGTGTTATTAAGTTTCAGGGTCATTGAGAACAAACCGAGAATGCGAAGTTTCGGACAGAGTACTATTGGGGTCAAAGCTATTTTGGACAGTATAACAAGTACATCCTTCCAAAATTCTTTAATCTTTGGGCAATCCCATATGCAATGAAATAGTGTGCCTTTTTCGGTGTTACATTTCACGCATTGGTCTGGGTTGTTATTATCAAAATGGTGCAGGAGGGCCGGAGTTACATAAGTACACATTATCCATTTGTATTGCAGGAGTCTAAATGTGGTGTTTGACTCTGTGGTTCCTGACAGATGTGTTGCCAGTCATCGTTTGTAATTTCCAACTCTAGATCATTACCAAGCTAGTCTCTTCTTTTCTGAGGACTCTTGTGAGTCAGTTCTGAGAGGATTATATAATAAGGAAATTTGACCACGGCTACTTGAGTGATGAACTACTAGTTTTTCCAGCTCATTGAGGGCGGGGCATATTTGAACTTACTGACATCATACTGTTACCCACGGCAACAACAAGCATGGCTGAAAGTGAAATTACTACTGACTCCAAAAAGAGGAACAGCTTCAGTAGCGTGGAATAAACTGTGGTGTCCTGAATGTTTTATGAACAGCCCTGGACTTCTCAGACACTTTTAGTGAGTTACCGCTCAGAGGGAACTCATTCAGCGGCTCCTCTGGCAGCAGCACAGCGTCTCTCCCTCTCCTCTCTCGCTGTACGCACACAGGAGTCAGTGTCGTCAAGTGATTCCATCATAAACCTTTGGTAATGTCAACCTACGTGACACTTGTGGCTCGATAAAAAACTCCATATATGTGACTGCGATAGATGTGGTATCATAGCAGCCTGTCACAGGTTACGGCGAGGAGAAATGGCAGAGCATAAAGGTCTAGGTGGAAAAAAACAACTCAATCATTTAGGATTTTACTTAAAGAAGGAAATCACCTTTTGATTTACATATATAGATCCCAGGGGACATGTTTTGTATTTGGGAGCTGTTTAAATGTGTAAGTTGTGGTAGATTTTATTTTGTTGAACTATTAATATTGGATACAGAATCTGAATCTCACTCTGAGTTACTGTTGTTGTTCACAAACTAAAGAAATGAGAGATCAGTTTTGTTTAGTTTTTACTGAATATTTGAAGACAAACTGTAAAACTATATCACATACATACAGTAGTGGAAAAAAGTTTTCGGACACCCTTAAAATTTTACACAATCTCAAATATTATTATGAAATATTCGTGGAAAAATCTTTTTTTGTGTTTCAAAAGGTGTGGCTGCATTAGACAGATACAAACAAATACAAATTATATATTTTTTTTGTTTATTGTTTACAAGAAAAACGAACAAAACTAAATTCTTGACAGTTTCAATATGTCAGTTCTCAACATTGTCGGTATCAAAGTCAACAAATAACAGAGAATGTGTTCAAAACTGAACAAAAAATAAATAAACCATCACATCATCAAATTAATATTTAGTAGTCCTGCCACTGGCCCGTAGTAGAGCTCTAATCCTGGCTGGCATGTTCCCCACGAACCTTTCACACTGTTGAGGGGTAATCTTGTCCCATTCTTCTTGAATTACTGCTTTTAATTCTTCTAAATTCTTTGGTTTATGCTCGATGGAACAGTGCACGCGCAGAAGGGAGCATGTGGGTTTCGAGAATGGTACAATACTTGGTGGAGTTCAATGTGCCATCACAGACAGTGAGATGACCAACACCAGCAGCACTCATGCATCCCCAAACCATGATACTGCCTCCACCATGCTTGACAGTAGGTACTGTACATGCTGGAGATAATGCTTCGCCTGGCCTTGTGCATACCCTCACATTAGTAGGAGGAAGATAAAGCTGGAAACTGGACTCATCTGACCACAAAATCTTCTTCCAATTCCTGGCTGTCCAGTTCTTGTGTGCCTGGGCCCAACGACGCCGGGTTAACCTCTGTCTCTCATTGATCAGGGGCTTCTTGATAGCCTTGTAGGACCTTAAGCCATGATCTAAAAGTCGGCCACGTACAGTGCGGGTGGAACACTGGACACCAGTTTGGTTTGACCACTGCTGCTGAAGCTCCTGTGATGTCATTCGGCGGTTTTGCCTGCACATGCGGATCAGGATGCGGTCATCTCTTGCTGAAGAAACCCTTGGACACCCAGATCTTGGTTTGTCTTCCAAGCTGTTGGTTCGTCTGTATTTCTGCAGAGTGTATCCAACTGCTGAAGGACTGCATCTGCACTTCCTGGCTATCTGGCGGCAGCTGTACCCTTCCTGGCTGAGAATCTTTATCTTCAGGCGTGTTTCCTGCGCTAGGTTCCTTGTTTTAGCCATTTTTGTGTCTGAAGAACTTTCAAATGTGCTGGCTTTATGTAGACATGAAGCTTGGCAACAAAAATTGTGTCTTTTAATAAAAAGAAAGACCTTCATCACTGGTACCAAAATGACCCAGTACTCAAAATTTCTTATGTATTTTTATGAAACCAATCAATTTTAAGTTTTTAATGGCTTTTTTAGGATTTATTTAGTATTTTGGCTGTGACTGTACTAAAAGAAATTGCACCTGAAGACCTAAGAGTAATTCTTAATGCAATATTTCACAAATGCATGGGGTGTCCGAAAACTTTTTTCCACCACTGTATATTTGCTGAGGCTGCTGCCCCTGCGACCCGGACCCGGATAAGTGGAGGACGACAAGTACGAGTACAAGTGCGAGTACGAGTACGAATTCTGTGATACCCTGAAACTGCGATATGTTCTGAGGCGGTTATCATACTGTGAAAATCTCATACCATTGCAACCCTAGTCAGTGCTCTGTAATGGAGACACACAAAACCATGCTCTGTCTTTGGCATTTCTGTACTGCAGTTTAATTTAGCAATAATACAGTCCCGTCTGAAGTATCAATCGGACTCTACTAATAGAAGAAAAGGAAGCTGTTCAGCTGTTACTTTGAGGAGGACTGTATCTTTAAGTACTCTGTCTCACATGATCAAAAGGCATCTCGAAATGTGGATGACAGACACGCTTTAATTTGTTGAATGCATGCAGTCACCAGCATCAAAAACACAGTATATTTCTGTTACAGGGTGCTGACTAGAGATCAAGATCAACAAATAACTCAATTCTCTTACCCTTATTTTTCATTTATGCTTTCTAAGTTTTCATCATGCATCAAGTGCAGTGCTTCAGATTTACCTACAGATTCCACGATACAAAGTTTAGCTTGTGTCTTTACACAACACTGCAAACCCTTAGCGTATCGGGCAAATATCTGCATTCCACAGGCTCTCTCTCACCGCTGCAGCTCCAGGCAGAACAAATCAGCTCTTGAGTTAGAGAGCGAGAAAATACTTCTGCTATGCTGCCTGTTAGCTGCAGCATATGCATGTGTGTAGAAAGCCTGAGAATCAACAACAGCTGATCCCTTTTGCGCATGAAAGAGACAGACTCTGATCCTATAGCGACAAAACCACTCTGACCCTGTGAGAGCCAAAGCAACAGACTACTGATGTTTTCATTTTACGAGCATTATTTGTTTTTGTGTACCAGCAGCATCAATCAGAAACTGGAAGGTTACTGCTGGTTTGCAGCTTTGCAGAGGTTGCACAATCCAATCTGCTCCCTCACCTCTCACCCTACAGTCTGTCAGTCCGCTGGTCATATGACCAAAAGTGTGAGACGGGAAGGGAGGGAGAGTGATGCAGAGCGAGGGAGAATTTGAGGACAACATAGTGTTAGCAAGGGGAGAGGTAAACAAAGCAGGAGATGGCAGGGACTACAATGACCTTAGGTTTAACTGAGGGAAGATTTAAGAGGGAGAAAGGGGAGTGACAGTCATTAATACAGCTCAATTTTCCATAAAGGGCCATTGTTCTTTCTCGGATATATCAGCCTGTCCTGCTCTCCTGATCAGGCTTTAACGGGGGGTTAACAGTGAATGACTGTACAGTAAACACTACACAGAGCCTGGCTACTATATAAAGCATTGCTCAAGCCTGCGGGAACAGTGTATGAACACAGTGACACAAGTTCTGGCAGGTTTACTGATTTCACCTATCAGTGCTTGTTTGACCAAGGTCCTGAGTGCTGTTTGGTTTTGTCAGGTTTGTTCCTCAAATGCCTGCAAGAGAGAAGACGATTCAATGATAAAAATGATTTAGTTACTGATTGATTTCAGGATGGAGATGTGTCATCCTCATTAGATTCAATTTGTACTTTTGAGCCACTGAAAAAAATAAGAGAATTATAGAAGGAAAAACCAACACAATCATCATGACTCATCGATTTTGGCATCAAGACTGTTTGTTTTTCATAAATCACAGGCCTGGCTTAGCGCAGAATTTATAAGAAGTAACCGGAGAGGCCGCGTTAACCATTTACAGACTGTTTCTGTTGGCAGATGGTCGACAGCAGTTCGGGAACACGTCAACCTGTGCAGTCAGCTTTGACCTGAACATTCAGCATGCAGACAGGACTTTGTATAAGGAGTGTAGACACGCTCGTTTAACCTTTGACAGAGTGTTGTCGAAAACTGCTGAGCTGTAATGACCACACGTCTTTTTCAATGTCTGGTATCAGCAGTGGCACAAGCTCTTCTGCCTTGTCATCTTTCAGCTGCCCTGAGGATGATTAGGGTCAAAGGTTTCTGATGACAAGAGTGTTTTTTTAACATTTCATGATGATGCTGTTGATATTTTGGAAATAGATAAATTTAAAAGCCTCCCCTGAAGACATTTAATGGTTAGAGACTTCAGTCAGGTGCTGCACACTAATACTGTAACCTCAAATACACTTCAGAATGAAGATTTAAAGGAATACTTGACTCACAAAATGATCATTTGTATATCAGTTACTCACCCCATGTTACCTTGAATTCACAAAGAAAACTTCGTTTTACTGGCATGCGACCACGGTGAACGAAGAATCCAAAAACAGAGAAAACTCTTGATAGATTGGAGTAAAAGGGGTCCATGTTTAACAACTCTCACACAACTCGTGTAGTGTAATCCAAGTCTAATTTATCCAGTCATATGCTCAGTGTGAGACGCAGCCCCCTTTTTAATCCATTCATTCAACAATTTCTCTGTTTTTGGATTCTTCGTTTACTGTAGAGGAGAAAAAGTTACCACAAGGTGAGTAATTCATAAAGAAACGATCATTCTGTGGGTGAAGTATTCCTTCAACAGTATCCACTGCTGCCTCCTGACCACAAACTCACCACATCAGAAACACTGAATGAACAGGGTGCTGATTTACAACTAAACAAAGGAAAATTCCTTTGTTATCTGTGGTTAAAACAAAAGTGTGTGCACAGCAACATTTAGGAACATGCTGACCAGACATGATGACGTACTGACACATGTGATGTAACAAAACATGTTCTAATATTCCAGTGTGTGTTGTAGTCAGTGGAGCCAGAAGTGATTATTGTCCTCTTAATTCATTTGAGTAACCAATCGAACATTTGGTCTATAAAATGTAAAAAACAAACTATAAACCAAGTTCATATACTTGCAGAACTTGGTTGACGAGGCTGTCAAAACTATTAATCGGCTAACTGATTTATCAGCTAATTGCTTAAGCCCCAGTTTATTTGTACAATATTTCATCCTCTCCCTTGATGATGTTATGTTGTTATACATGTTATGTCTTGTTATATCTGTTATGTTATATCTTCCAGCAAGGAGTCACCGAGTATTTTTATTGTATCTAGACTGGAAACAATCATTCGATTATCCAAATAAATGGTTGATCAACTCTGTTACATTTTATTTTATTTTATTTCATTTGATATCATAAAGATTAAACAATCTGTTAATCAAGGAAATAATCAAAAGAGGACTTACTATGGAATATAATTACTGCATCCTTCTAGAGCTGCAACTAAGTTTTATCTTTATAATAGATGAACATGCTTCTTTTATTGATTAGGCGATTAATAATTTGGTCTATAGCATGTCAGAAAAGAGTAAAAACTGTGTGCACTGGTGGTATCTAATTAAATTTACTAAGTCCTGTACCTAAGTACAATTTAAAAGTACTGTTACTTAACTTGAGAATTTCCATTTTATGCTGCTTTATATTTCAACTCCACTACACCTCAGAGGCAAATATTGTACTCTTTACTTTACTGCATTCATTTTTAAGCTTTAGTTACAACTTTCTTTGTAAACTTAGACAATCAATACATAATATCAAAACTAAAACAAATACATTGTGATTTACTATCAATGATTAAACTACCAAGCAGTTTATAAAGCAATAGACATAAGCTCCACCTTTATTGGCTACAACATTAAAGCTATAAAACAATAACATGATAAACATTAAACTGAAATGGGGCACTCCATATAATGAGTACTTTTACTTTTTGTATATGAGTAAAAGTGTAAAACTATAACATACTTTTGAACGCATGACTACTTAAGTTAGTACTTAATTACTTCTAGACAAATTCTCTTTTAAATCTTCTCTTAAAAATCACTTACTGTGAGACGTTTTCTTAACTGATGGCACTTTTTATACTATTTTATCCTGTTTTCTTTATCTCGTACGTGTTTTTTTTTTTTTAAGTTATTATTGTTTTTATTGTAACTTTGTTTTGAAATGTGTTATATACACTCAGCAGCCACTTTATTAGGTACACCTTGCTAGTACCAGGTTGGACCCTCTTTTGCCTTCAGAGCTGCCTTAATTCTTGTTGTCATAGATTCAAAAAGGTGCTGGAAACATTCCTCAGAGATTTTGGTCCATATTGACATGATAGCATCACACAGTTGCTGCAGATTTGTTGGCTGCATATCCATGATTAGAATCTCCCCTTCCTTAAATCATTTTAGGGAAAAAAATGATTTAAGGAAGACAAGCGGCAATTTCTCATATTGGGGAAGCTGGAACCTGAGAATGATTTTCACTTTTAATCACTTATTTCAACTGTCAACAAGTAATTTTGGTTGTTTTAGCTCTTTAAAGCATTATTTTTGACGAGGACTGACACATAAAGTTGACTGACAGAGAACATTAGACTCTTTAAAGTGTTATATTCTTTAACGAGGATTGACACATTACCTTAAATGACCCCCCCCCCCCTTTTGCTTTCTTTTTGTTTTTTGTTTAGTTGTCCATTTTATTTTATTTTAAAAAATATTTTCTATACCTATTTATATATTATTTTATTGTTTTAAACAGGATGATAAATAGAATGATGCATTTTATTCGTATATATTATATTTTGCAATTTTTGTGTCTTTTTCTATACATGTATGACAAATCACCTTTAAGGGTATTTTTGATTTTTGACTCGTAGAATATTTGAAGAATATTGTTTATTTTTTTTTTAATATTTATTTTATATATTGTGCCAGAATTTCTGCTCTCACTTTTTTAAAAATGTATTATTATTTTGTTTTCTTTTTGTTTTTTGTTGTTAGTTTTATTTTGAAAAAAAGGGTTTTCTATAACTATTCATCTATTTTTTTCATTGTTGTAATAGAGTAATAAATAGAACACATTTTATTAAATATTATATCTTGCAAATTTTGTATCTTTTTCTATACATGTATGACAAATCATCTTTAAGTATATATATATATATATATATATATATATATATATATTTTAATATGTTTTCAATATTTATTTTATATATTGTGCCAGAATTTTTGTTCTCACTTTTTTAATTTTTCTTTTTTTGCCGTTAATTTTTTTTTTTTTTTTTAAAAATGTTTTCTAAAACTATTTATCTATTTTTTTTTTATTGTTTTAAATAAACAGAAAATACATGAAGATAAATAGGACTGATAGAATATTTGTAGAATATTATTTTTATATTTTTTCCCAGCCGTTAACAGACAATGATTTCAACTTTTAATCACTTATTTCAGCTGTCAGCGATTAATTTTCTTTGATCGACTATTTAGCAGTTGTTTCCGCTCTTTAAACCGTTATATTTTACGAGGACTGACACATAATGTTGACTAACAGAGCATATTAGACTATCAGTGTATGAATGACTCACAGTGAAGCAAACACACCGAGCAAAAGTTTCAATTCCCCTTCAGGAGTCTGGGCACAACCGAAGAAACAAACTGAGAGGTCGACAACTAAAGTATAAAGCACCGGATATCTTATCGTGCCCTGAACATAAACACTGTTGTAACTGCGACATGGCAACACAACAACTGTCACGAGCGCTGCTGTGAGATCCCACGCACAATAACGTTTGAATATATCAGTGATTTGTCCACAGGGCGCGTCCACTCAGCACATGAACCCGACACTTTCCACTTAAAAACACATCCACTCACCCAGTGCAGGGCTTCAATGGTAGCTGGTAGACTCCATGTCACATGAGAGAAGCACCGACATCACTTCAGGGAGTTTCCGCTCGACTTGTCCGACCGCAGGAGGTCTTTCCCCAGCCGCTGGCTGAAGCTCTCCGTCCTGTCAGGAAACCAGCGGATCTGTGTTCACGGTAATGTGCGGAGCTGCTGCTCTGCGTCGCCACGGGCACACATCCAAAGGCTGCTGTGCTGGTGGAGGAGGAATTTATGCATCAACATGACTCTGCAACTCTTGAGTACACTGCAAACAATGTACGCATGTACAGCGACCTACATGGCAACAAGTCAGGAGCAGCATTCCTCAAACTGAAACTGAACCTCGGCCAAAGTAGGACGCATGCAGGAATTATTATATAACTGTTACCCTGCTGAATACACGCTGCTGCAGGAACATATCAAGAACCCCCCCCCTTATGCATCCGCCCCAAACACACACACACACACACACACACACACACACACACACAGAGGGCTACAGAGGAAATCCACAGCAGTTCCCAGGAAGTTTGATCAATGATTCATGCAGAAAAAATAAAACAGACTCTGGATCTGCCCTGATGAATCATCCTGGCTGATGGTGACATGTAATCTATCAGCAGTAGGAGGCAAAGTAAATCCCATAATACCATGTACAATGTGAGGGATTTAAGTAAAGGGCACTTTATCTGCTACAACAATATCCCACAAGGAAGTTATAACATTAGACCCATACAGAAATTATACAGCAAACACCACTAGGTATGATACAGTCTCTGTTAAATAAATAAATAAATAAATAAATAAATAAATAAATAAAATGGGTTGGTTTTTTTTTAGCAGACCCCATAGTCTTTTACTATAGGCCTTTACCAAATGTTGGTTTGGTAAAGGTAATTGCAGAACATGAAAAAAATCAAAATGACAAATCATGCACTATTATAATACTTGTAATACACTGGGATGCCAACATATATCAATTTATGATCATGGAGTTAGTACCAGTATTATTTCCTTTGAAAACATCTTAAAATGGTGAAAAAATCATATTGATATTTGTATTTTTTTTCAACAGATACATAATGACATAACATTAAATTTATGGTATTGACAACAGTGAATATTCACTCTTTTTTATTTCATACAAGATATATATTTATTATCTTACAATCACTACCTTTACTATAAAAGGTCACTTCAATGATTTTTAGTTTTTGCCTAAAGTTACATAAATGTGTTCAGTGAGACCTCTGAAACTGTAACATCTTGCACAAACATGCCTACCATTGAAAGTCCTACTACACACAGCCTCCTCATGATCTGGAGTGACTTCTTTGTGACTAACTTCCTGTAGGAATCAAACTGAAAAGAAACAGCGACATCTAATGGACATATTTTAGCATAATATACCTAAACCGAATGGTAGAGATAACTCAGTCAGGTTGAGTTAAATTCAACATATTTTTCATGAAGACACAGTGACTCAAATAGTGCTCTACCAAATGGTTGAACAGGACCTTAAAGGTTTAAAAAGGGGGGTTGGGGGTCCTCCTGGAAAAAAACCCCACAATTTGAATCCCATTTCCTGTTTTTTTAAATACATTTAGGAACTATAGTAAACAAAATCCAGCAAATAATTACGTTGGTCATCGTTAAAAATTCTGCTAGAATAGTCCTAGATATGCCAAATAGTAGGTGGGGAATAGGCACAACAGGACCCCCCCCCCAACCCCAATGGAAATTACACTTCAGTTTCCATCATGAAGACAGCATCGTAACACCAGACAATGCAGTACCAAAAAATAAATAAATCACATAGCTAAATTTATACAAATAAAGTGAGACAAAAAACAAAAAATACAAATAACATTCAACACAAATACAGCAAAAATGGTGCGGCTATTTACTTTCTGTTATGTTTCTTTAAAAGAACATGAGACCAAACTTTTTTTTGGTAATTATTGGCCCTTCAGGTTAGCGATTCATCCACTCAGCAAAATAAATGCAAGTCCAATCAAGTGTATCACATACCTGATGGTAGGAGGTGGGTGGTAAGATGGTAGCAGAGACCTTTTTCCTAATAAACACAGTTGGGGACATTCAGGTGGTGGTTTATACAACGCCTACCCAAAACTTCTGAGCACTGGTTTCCTAAAGTAGAAGCAAAAGAATAACAGTGGAAAAAAAGGAAAGCACTTTAATTTTTCATTTCATTTTGACACCTCCATCTAAGGTGGTATCAGTCATTTCAATACTGGGGGGACACGTTAGACATGGGGGGTAGGAGGTCCTCCTCCAGGAGTATTTAAGTGTCAATAGGCCCGTTTCCACTGCAGGAACTTCGGGGTAATTTTACGGGGCCTGGGTCGTTGGTGCGTGTCTCCACCGCAGGAACCACCCCCGAAGGACAGAGTTTCGGAACTTTTACAGGGGCTAAACAAGTCCCTGCCTCGGAGTAGGTACTCAGAACGACCCCGAGAAACTCCTGGCTGGGGCTTGGGGATTACTTGGTGCTGATTGGATATACTCAAGGCGGGATGTGACATTTTGTAAATAACAAGATGTTATTTTTTCCAGTGGATATCTTAGTTACAACATGATTGAGCTAGCAAAGCAGTTTTGTGTTGCTATGTGTGGTATTTATTCAGTTTTGGGAAATCACGATATCTAGAAAGCATCAGCTGACAGGGACAGCTAACAGCAGCAGCAAAGCTAACATCAGGACGTCATCTGTTAAAAGCCTCCCGTTGTTGGATACAACATGAAACTACTCCAGTTAGCTCAATCATGTTGTGACTATGACATGTGCTGGAAAAAATATTTTTTTCACGGACCGTGACTGGAGTTATTACAGACACCACTAACGGCTAACGCCATCCCTACGCTCCTTTGACCACCCCGGTCAAAATGGTCGCGTAACGATTACGTCACATACAGAGCCCGGTAACTTTACAGGAACCTTCCTCCTACTCCGCTCTCTCAGTGGAGACATGGCGGTTGAGAGGGCCAAGCGAGAGGACGTTCCTGTAGTAGTTCCTGCCCCCCAAATAGCACCAGGAACTTCTTCAGTGGAAACGGGCCTAATCACTTCATTTCCTGCATTCTGGCATTCTTGTTATGCACCAGTTTGTGCCTTTTTGCATAATTTTAAGGTGGAAATGTCATTAATTTCGTCAAAATAAGTCATTTGCTACTTTCATGTTTTTATTTAGGTGGACAAATGCAAATATTGAGGGGGGCGTGTCCCCTGCGTCCCCCTGAAATCTACGCCTATGCTTCCAACACTAGTTATAATCCATATTTTCAACTTTAATTGATATGTGATAATATGTATAATTTTCTTGTGTGAAAATAGCCTGCTGCACCTGCAAGCTATCACAATCCATTCATCAAACGCGCTTGTTGTGGTCATTGATAAAAATTAGGCCTTTTCTTTCCTCCAGTTCCTCCTGCATGGGAGATCTCCAGGTTTTAGCAGACCAGCTAGGAGACATAATCCTTCTCTCCAGGGTCTCCTCCTGCTCAGTACTGCTTGGAACTCACTCAAAGGAGGGGGCAGACTAGATGCCAAAGCCACCCTCAGTGGCATCTGAAATGCTTTCTCTATCCAAAGCTTGCGACCTTTGGTGATGTTTGGAACAGACACTGGTTAATTGTTTGAAAAAGTAAATCTCAACTCAAGGTCTTCCTACTAGCTTGTTCTGGTCTTCAGCAGTGGATAGACTTTAGTTAGTCATGAAGTTGGTTCCTTGGATCTCTTTTCCACAGTGGCTTAAAACTTGAGTGAGAAAGGGGTTAAGAGACGCAGTTAAAACCTGGAAAGATCTAGTAAGTGGACCTTTGGTTAGTAAGATAATTTTATCAGACATACTCATAATCACTGACTAGGGACAACCATGTATCTCCAAATTTGGAGATACAGTTATGTGTCCTTTTATGGGCCCAGAAAATTCTCCCACTTCTCAAAATAAATGAACTATTTAAAGACCAAATTGTTGATGTGAAAGCTGAAACAAAGCTGTTTTTCTAACTGCATGAAAGGTTGTTGTTTTGGGAGTAAGCTGTTCAGTGTTTGGTGAATTGTTCGTCTCACTGGTCTACTGCAAAATCTAATCCCCTAACTGTTGACTGGTCTGATTAAGTGAATGCGTTTGTTTGACAGCCTGACAGTCGCTGTACAGACAGAACTCCCTGAAGAAAAACATGAATTTAAAAAGATTATTCTCAAGAAAGCCAGACCTCAGATGACTCCCTGTCCGCGGATATCTCACACAACAAGAGAGGTGACAAGTCACACCCTTGGCAAATGGCCACAGTGAACATGCTTGACTTAATTCTCAGAAAACCAACCGTTCCGGCTGCAAACTTACTGGGAATGGATGACTAACTTCAATCAATAAACTCCTCCTCAACAAAACTTCACCAAACAACAAGCTTTTCAAAGTTCTTTGTAGCCCATGCTGACTCGTTCGGCAGTTTCCCATGATCACTTGATTACCTGTGATAAAGGAAGATGAGTTAATTATATTTGCGCTACACCATCTTTGTACCCACAGACACTTAAAGTCAATTCAATAAGTGATAATGATGGAAATTAAAGTGCACAGATAGTGATTAGAGTCTGGGGTAGTGTTTTAACGTGAGGCGGGAATTTCCCTTCTCTAAACATTTATTTTGTAGGGCTGTGAATCCTCATCATATGTGTAAACATCCCTTTATTATTCCCTTACTTATTTCAGGACCTGACTGCATTCAGACTTTATGCAAATCCTCATGTGATCATGTATAATAAGAGTGTTTGTCTTCTGCCCTCTGGCAGTTTCAGTTCAGATGGGTGTGTTAATTTTTGCATGGCAGCATATTTCCAAAGGTGTCAGCTGTGACATACAGGAAGTCTACAGTGAGGCTGTGTAATTATCCGGACACCTCACACCACACCCACCAGAACATGAAAACAAAAATGACTTGCAGATTTGATGACAGGATGGATTGTATCATATTATGATAGTATGATAGCTGCAGGAGGATGACCAGTGTGAAACCAGCTGCTATTTCACGTGTAATTTATGAACACTGGACACTTTTTAAAATTGGCGGATGCTATTTGCACTAAGATGTTCGTAGCCAACAATGCTGTTTACACCTTTGTGTCCTAGCAACGTCAAAAAACATTACATTACCATGAACAGGTCTATTCAGTGTGCACTCAGCAGCTTAATACATCCTCAAAACTAAAAACAGAAATTCTAAAAATAACAAGTCACTCTCACATGACTTGAACTCCAGTCTCCTGTGTAAAAGTCCCGGGCTTAACTCACCTATCCATCACATATTATTACATCTATGGACTGTGTTACCGATTATACTACGTCACCTGACTTTGTGGCAGTTAAATTTCAGAGAATATCTGAGCTTGTTTAGCCTACCCTTAACCTCTTTGTCCTAATAACAGCCACTTCTGACCTTGATGCGACAGTGTGATGAGTATTAGCCAATCACAACATGCAGTGGGATCGATAGTTATCATAAGGATGGGTGTAAACAGCCGAATGGCTGCTGTGACATTTTTATCACCTAGGTGCACCTAGACACTTGGTTGGAATGCAATTTAATATTTGTTGCTCAATTCACTCCGATATATTTGTCTACTGTTTTGACCTTCTCATCTTTTGTCTTTGGAGTCAGGTGTTGCTTTAAGGTGGGTAAAACAAATTGCGCGTGTTACTTACATGTAAAGCCAATGTAAAGACATGATAAGACATGAATTCCTGCTGGGCAGCACGATGGATGCGACATGAATGACTCGAAATATGCTAATTAAGCAGCGCAAATGAAGCGAGGAGCATGATTTCACGTAATACGTTTTTTGCAAGAGTTGAAAAATCTGAACTTAAGTGACCGATTCGTGCTGCGATAGACAATCAGCATTGGGATTCTCCAGGGATGTATGATGCCGAGGACGTACCAGCAGAAGTTCATTCATCAATTCAGTGATTTCACACGCGTATAATACAAGTTATTCGTGTTTATGAAGTGGGTCACAAAATATTCTAGCGTTCAAACTTGTGCAAGTAACTCAAATTTTCACATCGCATTGCATTTGGTTTGAACACAACATTAGTCATTAGTTGAAGGTCCACACAGTTTAATACATTCAACGTCATACTTGCCCATGGCCACATTGCCAAGCTAGTTCGCTGTCTCTGTCAAGTACATAGCTGTCCATTTGTTACCAACTCTACAGCTGGAAATGGCAGTTTAAAAATAGAAGCTCAGTGCCAGAAATTTACCGCACTTCAAAAAAGTTTTTTTACAAACTTGAAACGTTTGCGAGTCACTTGCTGTCCATCGAGAATGGACCCGCCAACCCAGTCTCACTCAGAAGATATGAAATCTGGCGCTTTGGCATTGACTTGCGGCATCAGACACCTACGAAAAAAGCTGACCTTTAAAATCGGCATGATATGCAGCTGGTTGCCATTATAGTTTAATGGCAACTAGCAGCATCACGTGGAAACGCGGCGGGACAAGACTAAAGTTAAGGCAGCAAAAGTCCGCATGTGGCAGATGGGAGGCCTGGTGGATGGGTCCAACACATGCTGACTTTCATTCGGGACACCGGTGTTTGCGTCCCATAAGATTATAAAGCCAAACCCTGTTCTCTTTTTCCTAAACTCAAACACACGCTTTTGTTGCTTCAACCTAACCACGTGCATTAGCTGTTGAAGGGGAAAAAAACCCTGAATTTGTGGTGTTGTACCGACATAGGGCATTTATTTTGAAAGAGTCCATGACCAAATGTTGATATTTAACGAGGTCAAAGTGAGAATATATTGGACAAGCGACCTGCTTTTGGACCACGACCCAACAGTTGGGAACCACTGCTTTAAGGCATTTGTTTCCCTCTCGTCTATTTGTCTGTCTCACTGTAGGTTATTCTGTCTGCAGACACTCTGAACTAAAACAAACCTCAGCCTTTTCCTGGCACAGTAAACACGTCTCAGATTATGGACAATGGATGCCACTGTCATTAACAGTAATAGGCTTTTGTTGCCAAAAAACGTATCAGGTGACTCATACCTGACGATTCATTCTGTGACACAGAATATGCAGATAAAGGTGTGTTGAGTACATTTACAGGGCTGCGCCTGCACGTGTGCTCCCACACTGTTAATGTTTCACATTCGTTTTTGCGACTGTTTGCTGAACTAGATGAAACCACTCAGTCCTGATAGAGGATGTTTTCTCTGAACATTAACTGTGATTGTTGTTTATCAGGAATATTTAATGTCAGAGAGAGAAGTATTTGAAGAATACTTCACAGGGGTTTTAATATGTTGATAGTCTACTATTATACAGCTGTCTTCTATTACACCGATGTTCTATACTGTAAGTTAGTTAAATCACTAAGAACCTACCATACTTTATTAGCTGATCATATTTTATGTACACAAAATCTTAATTTGTTCTTGAGTGAAAAGGACTGCCTCCAGCAAGGGAGCTCAAGTATCTCGAGGTCTTGTTCAATTTACTGGTCCATCTACATCCCAACCCTCAACTATGGTCATGAGCTCTTGGTAGTGACTGAAAGAATGAGATTGCAGATACGAGCAGCTGAAATAAGTTTCCTCCATGGGGTGGCTGGGCTCAGCCTTATGCTGTGTTCCCACCAAACGCGAATTTGCAAATTCGCGCGTCAAGATTACATACAAAGTCAATGCAAAGACGCGATTAGACGCGAAATCGTGCCGGGCGGCGCGATGGACGCGTCTAGCGCGACATGATGGACGCAATAGAGGCGTCTAGCACGGCGCGATAGACGCGAAATTCGCGTCCAACGCCTCATCGCTTGAGTTGAAAATATTGAACTTTTGAAGCGAATTCGCGTTTGCCTGAAATACCCCTGAAAGCGGCTATCATCCAGACGGAGTTCCTGGAAGAGGTGGTGAAACTCGCCGAGCTGGATGCGCTTCTGCAGGATAGGGTGAACCCAAAAACGACGGCGTTTGGCCCTCCGACGCATTTGGGACTTCAAGAGCAGGTACAAAGCAGCGATGGTGGTTATCTCAGCCATGGTCGTCAGTGGCTACCCGGAGCTATATGATACTACGTGTCTACTCTACAGAAACCGCAACAAAAAGGAGCAGGCTTGGGTGAAAGTCGCCAAGGAGACTGGTCTACTTGGTAAGTTCTGTAAATACAGTGGTGGAAAAAAGTTTTCGGACACCCCATGCATTTGTGAAATATTGCATTAAGAATCACTCTTAGGTCTTCAGGTGCAATTTCTTTTAGTACAGTCACAGCCAAAATACTAAATAAATCCTAAAAAAGCCATTACAAACTTAAAATTGATTGGTTCCATAAAAATATATAAGAAATTTTGAGTATTGGGTCATTTTGGTACCAGTGATGAAGGTTGTTCTTTTTATTAAAAGACACAATTTTTGTTGCCAAGCTTCGTGTCTACATAAAGCCAGCACATTTGAAAGTTCTTCAGACACAAAAATGGCTAAAACAAGGAACCTAACGCAGGAAACACGCCTGAAGATAAAGATTCTCAGCCAGGAAGGGTACAGTTGCCGCCAGATAGCCAGGAGGTGCAGATGCAGTCCTTCAGCAGTTGGATACACTCTGCAGAAATACAGATGAACCAACAGCTTGGAAGACAAACCAAGATCTGGGCGTCCAAGGGTTTCTTCAGCAAGAGATGACCGCATCCTGATCCGCATGTGCAGGCAAAACCGCCAAATGACATCACAGGAGCTTCAGCAGCAGTGGTCAAACCAAACTGGTGTCCAGTGTTTCACCCGCACTGTACGTGGCCAACTTTTAGATCATGGCTTAAGGTCCTACAAGGCTATCAAGAAGCCCCTGATCAATGAGAGACAGAGGTTAACCCGGCGTCGTTGGGCCCAGGCACACAAGAACTGGACAGCCAGGAATTGGAAGAAGATTTTGTGGTCAGATGAGTCCAGTTTCCAGCTTTATCTTCCTCCTACTAATGTGAGGGTACGTAGAAGGCCAGGCGAAGCATTATCTCCAGCATGTACAGTACCTACTGTCAAGCATAGTGGAGGCAGTATCATGGTTTGGGGATGCATGAGTGCTGCTGGTGTTGGTCATCTCACTGTCTGTGATGGCACATTGAGCTCCACCTAGTATTGTACCATTCTCGAAACCCACATGCTCCATTTGGTGGGAACACAGCATTAGAGATAGGGTAAGGAGCCCGGACATCCAGATGGAGCTCGGAGTAGAGCCGCTGCTCTTTTGTGTCGTAAGGGGTCAGTTGAGGTGGTTCAGGCACCTGATCAGGATGCCTCCTGGGCGCCTCCTACTGGAGGTGTTTTGGGCTTGTCCCACTGGTAGGAGGCCCCGGGGCAGACCCAGAACATGCTGGAGGGATTACATATCTCATCTGGCCTGGGAACACTTTGGGATCCCCCAGAAGGAGCTGGAAAGTGTTGCTGGGGAGAGGGGTGTCTGGAGTGCTTTGCTTGGCCTGCTGCCCAACTGGGAACATTTATCTCTCTACAGAAACAGAAAGACGTATTTTTTGTGACAAAAAGCTTCTACAGTGAAGAATAGCTTCTCTGTTTTAAATGCTGCAATGCTGGAATTAAAAGTGGTGATTTCTTTATGTGTATGAGATGGTTTTATTCAGCTAGATTTTCTTTGTTTCTTACAGATGAATACCTGCGTATTCACCTCCTGCACAGACATTGTGCTCAAGTCCATTCACTGCTACGAGGAAGTAACAAAACAAAGTACAACAGCACGGTGACACAGCAGAATGCAGGCCACATTTCAGTTCTCTCAGAGTGATCACTCTTCTCTTTCCTTCCTCCCTTCATCGAGCGCCGTGCTCTCTCCTTTCCTTCCCTTCCCTCAGCTCCACCAGTCCTCTCCTTCATTTCTCAATTCCCTTGTTTCTCTTTTTACGCAGCACAGAGGAGTAATGAGGGAGCAGCTCAGATGATTCTTGGCGTCAGATTTTACTTCACTGCATAAAACAAGTGAAGCATGTCAACATCCAACAGACAGATCTTGTTTGTTAGAGAACACACTTTTTAAATTAAGATGTGAAAACGCTGCTGGGTTACCATCAAGGCTGCTGGTGCTTGGAAGAACCGCAGGATTTTTTATTGACCTTTGTGTTAGTGTGATAATGAGAGGGGGCGACTTTAACATGATGCACTGTGAATGTGCTGCCCTCTGCTGTGTGAAGACAGAAACACAAGCGCATGTGGAAAACACTGTGGTTAAAGGGCTACTCCACCAATTTTACATGAGGTTCTGTTACAGCGTGTGGAAAGAGTTGTATGATTTCTTATGTGGATCTAAGGGGAGACGTTTGAGCTTTGTCTTCAAATTTGACGTTTTTTGTTAATCAGGAAGCCTGTGCAGACATGTATTACTCAGACATAAAGAAATAAATGTTAATTTTAGTGCCTAAACACAGTACAGATTAAAATAAGCAAAATTAAGACTTAAATTAATAAATATCTGATCAAAGAATAAATGGATGAGACCACAAATTTGGTCAAATATGTCAGTGTTTGGAAACTGAAAGCCGTCAATGAACAAAGAAACTTTACTCTATCATTTATGGTATTAAAGGGGAAGTTTAAGGGGGAATATTTGAAACATTTGAGTTCAATAGGTTTTAACCAAATACACACTTTTATTTTTCAGGCTTAGAGTTAATGTTAAAATTACATATAAGAAATGTGAAATTGTTTTACCATGTAAATAATGTAGTTGTATAGATAGATAGATCCTTTTTTGTCAACAAAACTTTGTTTGAGCAATCCAGTTAGCAGCATATGAATGTGTACACATGCACCAACACACACTCGCATAAGCCTATCACACTGTTCTCACGACAACAAACACATACATACCTATATTTTTAAGATACATAATAAATACTAAGTAAAAAAGTCAGTAAGGTAGCCTATAATTCTTTTTTCAGTGGGGGATATGAGACTTAAGATTTTTGGAAAGGAACAGACATGCGGAAATATTTTGGTCACAAAACTACAGCATACAAATAAATAAATAAATAAACAAACCCCTATGCATCTAACGGCTAGGATGGGAGTACATTTTTGTTATTCTTAAATAAATAAGAAATAAATGAACCGCTTAGTAACCAGACCAGGTGTCTAACTGAGACAGGCATTTATTGGTCAAAATGTGCAGCCACACTGGGCTAGTAAAAGGGACTGGGCATTTAATTGGGACTAGACTTTTAAATGAAGTTTTACGGTAATTATATCATAGCTTAAAACAAAAGAATAAATGACTAAATAGAAAGAAAAGAAAGAAAAGAGCAAACTCTGGCCTGATGTCATTAAAAGTTGAACCTCTCTACCTTCTAAAAAAAACATGGCCAAACAGACGAATATTTATAACTGCAGCATTTAAAATGTTGCAATATTATAAGATGCAGAAAAACAATATACACTAAAAAATATGCCTAAAGGAAGAGGTCACTTTAGAAAATACAGACAATACTTACTCACCTTCATGGCGACAAGAAGTCCAGTGTAGTTTTTTAATCTTCCACTTCCCGTGCAAAAGTTGTGATCTATAAAAACAGACTTGATGGAAGAAACTCTGATCCACGCTTACAAACACTTTGGAGACAGGAAATTGGCGACACAGATTGTGAGGTGGAAGCCTGTTTGTAGAAACTGTCAAATATTTTTGGGTGCACGTTTTTGGCTTTTATTCATACGCAAATTTTTAGAAAGGATCCTACGCACTGTTTTATAAATAAGACCCCCAGGACAGTGGATGGACGCTGTAGAGGAACTATATTCCATGGAAGAACTGACCTTTCCCCTGAGGAGTATAGCAAGGACGCATGTGGAACACTGGAATAAATGGACAGGCTATAAGAGAAATGAGGTGTTACTTGGCCAGCTGGTCTGAAGACGTATCAAAAACTTGTAAATTGAAGGCAGTGGTTCCCCCCTGATGTTTCGTTAATTGAATGACTGCAAAATTAATCAACATAAAGTTTAAATAAATGAATAAATAAAATGAAAGCACGTTGACACCATGCCACCTTTAATAAACATCCACTGTCTATAGAGTTACTATTAAACCACCATAACGGGAGGATTCCTCAGATGAGACCGTAATCCTCTCCTCAGTTTTATAGTGGTTTATGCCTTTATGTTTGATGCCCATCACCAACAACACATTGGGTCCAGATGGGAGGAGGCAGAAAGAGAAGGACTGAGAGGGAGGGAGAGACGGAGAGATAGAGAGAGAGCACGGTTGATGTACATCTGTCATGCATTATTGCTGCGAATGCCAGCGCTGCTATCCTGGCTTTAGAAACTATGTGAGGAGGGGGTTGATAGGGTCCTCCTTAAATCACAATTTGAGTTCTCCTCCTCTTCGCTGCTCCGTTTTAGTGACTATATCAACACACTTTCCTCTCTTTCACACAAAAAACAGTCTCTTTCTCAAACGTCGGGTGCTTTCTTTCTGTCTCCCTCACACACACACTTTTAAACACACCAACACACACCACACACTATCCCCCTGTGAATTCCTCAGGAAGGAGTCAGCCTCCTTCATTCCTCTGGACACAACTTTTCCTTAACAAGGTACTGATGGTCTTGACCTCCTCTTCAAACAAACCCTTCCCTCCAATCAGGGAGGATTGTGGAGCTGGGGCTCAGTCGAGGCCTGTGGGTATTACAGAGGAAACGTCCTGATTCTCCTTGATTACTCCCTCTCTCTCTGTCTCTCTTTCTCTGTGTGTTTCCCCTCTTTCTGCCCCCGCTCCCTCTCTCCCTCTCCAAATATCTCTGTCTCAGTGGCTTCTGGCTCTCCCGTCGTCTCTAACCCAATCTCGAACTTTTCTTTCCTGTCTCTGTCTGTCTACTCACTGTATTTTCTGTCTCGTCTCGTCTGCATCCATCCCTCTGATTGCTCCCCGCTTTGCTGTTCAGAGTTTCCAGTCTCTGGATGATGAGCTGGTTATCCACTTTGTTAGCAGGAATTCAACAAATCCCTTTAATCAGGAATTTAAGGAGACTTTTGGGGTGTAGTGAAAACTGCATGTATCACAAATTGCCCTGCTGACATGTGGGCACACATATTGACGACAGTTTCTTCTCATGCCACAATATACTTCTACTCCACTACACAGAGGGAAATATTGTTCTTTTTAATTCACTACATTTCTCTGAAAGCTTTAGTTACCACTGTAAAACTTCAATTAATAGCCAGGGCATTTATTTGCTTAAATCACTAAAATTAACCAACCTGGTCTCACTACGAAGTCGTCGATATCCAGCGCTTTGGCAGTGATTTCGGCTTCAGACACTGACGAAAAAGCTGTCCTTTAACGTCGGCATGATACGCAGCCAGGTGCAGGACAAGAACGAAAGTTAAGGCTGTGAAAGTCCAAGTAGGGAGGGCAGTAGGTGTGGTGGATGGATCCAAAAAACACCTGGACTTTCACCCGGGAGAGTGGTGTTTGCGTCCAATAACATTATAAAGCAACACCCTGTTCTTTTTTTCCTAAACCTAACCACAAGTGTGCATTGTTGTACTGATGTAGGGTGTTTATTTTGAAAGAGTCTGTATGCAAACGTTAAATTTCCTGTAAGAACGTGAATATATTTTGAAAGAGGACAATGCATGTAACAGGCAGAACTTGACATGGCGTCCCAGAACATCAACAACCAACGCACCCGGGGTACCTTACATGTTGTATCTGGACATGGATAGTGGCACAATATGTGACGAGGTTGGAGTGAGAATGTGTTGAATTAACAGGACTTCAATTCCTTTCAGGCAAAACCGTTGCTCAGCAAAGATCAGGAAACACAATGAAATTGTTTATTTAAACCAGTATGAATATTACTTGTATAAAAATTAGGCTTCCAACAATATATCAATTATCAGTCATTCATTTGATCTAGCTCCGACAGACAGCGCCTCAGAGAAAGAGAGAATTACGACACTTAAGGATTACGGCACCTGGCATACCGACACACCACCACTTTATCCTGTTAAAAAAATACTCATATCTTGGATTAATCTTTATAAAAAAAAAAAACCCTTTGATTCTGATCTGAGGACCCTTATGGTCTAAAGGAATATGAATACTCAAAGAATGGACACATCATTTGAGGTAGCCAATGACCAAGTTTTATACAGCTGAAGAACTTTTATAAAAACAAAAATGAACTGCTTGGTAACCAGACCAGGCGACTAATCGAGACAGGCTTTTATTTGTCAAAATGTGTAGCCACACCGAGTAAAAGGGACTGGGTACATAATTGAAACTAGGCTTTTAATTGAAGTTACTTTACAATTTAAGATTTTTGCATAAAAAGCATAGGAAGAGTTTTTAAAATATGTTTTGTTATGAATTTATCTACACAACTGTTACAGTACAGCTGAAATGATCAGTCACTTAATTAATAAGCCAATTGGCAGAAATTAATTGGCAACTAGGCCTATTTTTTAATGTTTAAGTCGTTTTTTGTTTTTGTTTTTAATTAATTTTTTTTGCATTTTTTTTCTTTTTGGATGTTTGTTTTTTTTTTTTTTTTTTACTTGTCTGCATTAGGTACCTTTACCTTTAATACTACAAGTACACGGTCCTGACTGTACTCACTCAGTGTTATTTCAGTAACATTTTCAGTGCAGGGCTATTTCTACAGTGTGGTATTAGCACTTGTACTTAAGTAAAGGATCTGAATACTTTCTCCATTACTGCATGTAGAGTAGAATAAAAATGACTTTATTGTCTAATTTTTGCATGCAAAAGGCAGATTTTTTCTTTGGTTTGCGTGTGCAAAATCTGCTTTTAAAACAGGCACATTGAAACATATGACATAACATCCAGAAAGGTCACATTAAAACACATTTGTGTTAGAACACAACACAGAATATAACCTATATGAAAAGGAGTACCGCATACTCGATGGTGAGGACGGAATCATGGTTATTTATAAAAACTGTGTTATTAAAATTACTCCTTTAAATCCCATTTGACTGTTCAGATAAAGTGAAATTAAGAACTGACTTAAGTTTCTGTAAACTTTATCAGGATTAACATTTTCAAAGGGTATTTGATTTTAAATCTTTTGCTGTTTTATTTTCACTTCCTTAATATTGTTATCTTAAAAGAAACACAGGAGAAAATATGTATGTTGAAAACAAATTATTTAAAAAAAAAAAAATCACATTTTTTTTTGTACCAATTCTCATTTTTTTACCCCTGTTCTTAGTAAATACATCCTATTCCAAAAATAACATGGTCTCCACATATATCTTTATTTTTTTGCAGATCATTTTGATTAGATGTATTTATTGTGTTTATGAGATCATTTGTTTAAATCTTGATTATGAACGCATTCATCATTCTTAGTTGTAATACTGACAGAGAGGCACAATTCAAAATATTTTTTATGAGGAGAAAAACTTCCTTTAACACAGAAGTTGCTCAGAAGAAGTATATTTGTAAGACCAAGACAGGTCTATGTTTCTCTGCAAGAAAGAAAGAAAGAAAGAAAGAGATTTTCAAAAATATGTATATTTTTATAAGCATGTTTATTAAATGTGGAGTCAAATTCATAAGATCTGCGGGCCAATAATACCTGCCTGCTTTCCTGCCTTAACTTTAAATCTAACATATAGCTTTTTCATGACTATTAAAAAGACATGACAGTGTATCAGATGGTTTCTACCAGGACAAAATACTCAGCAAAAAAAATGTATCAATGTAAAGACCATCACACATCCAGAGTAATTCAAAACAGCAACTCACAGAAGTTGTTGCAGTCAATTCTGTAGTATGTTTTTTCTCTCGGAGAAAATAAATATTTTGACTCAAGACTCAGAGATACAGAGTCAGAACAATATATGTGAGCAATAATGTTAAAAACATCCCACTGGAGAACATTTATTCCATAAATAAGATTTATGTTGTTACACATTTACAGCCATGATGGCAGCTCTGTGTGGCTTTGGCAAACTTTGAGCTTAACACCAACACACGCACAGTGACAAAGATGATATTCAGCTGGCAAAGTTTAGCATGTTAGCATAGCCACATTTTCCAAAAGGCATTAAACCTAAAGCACAGCTGAAGTTGATGAGAGGTTTATGTCGTAAACCAAATACTGGAAAAATTCAAAGTTTGACCTAATGGTAGGCTATTACAATTCATCCTGAGGGGAGCATGAACATGTGTACAAAATTTCAGTTCACCTCAAAATCAAAAGTAAGTATTTTTCCTCTAGCACTATTTATTAATCTAGATTGTTTTGGTGTGAGTTGTCAAGTGTTGGAGATATCGGTATCAGTAATGCACGCTTCCTTCTGCACAGTGAAACGGCTGGCAGGTGTAGTTCAGTAGAAAGACAATAGTTCCCTCATGAAACAAGGTCTGTGGATTATCTTGAGTAACCAGGTTATGATTTCTGGAAAGAGACATTGCTGTTGAGTTTTTCAGATTAATTTTTTTTTGCGCTTTGAGCACCACAAGCTGAGTGCCATCGAGTTCCTTAATATTTGAGAGAAGACAGACATCTCCAACACTCAGCAACTCACACCAAAACAATCTAGCTCTACAGGTAAGAGGAAAAATACTGATAGTATTTTTTTGATTTTGGAGTGAACTGTCCTTTTTGGCACTAAAGAAAAAGTCAAAGACATTAGGAATTAGCATCTGGAGACCATGAGTGTCTGTACACAATTTGATGGCAATCCATCCGCTTTAAATTGAGATTATTCAGCCTGGACCAAAGTGGTCGACTGACACAATGAGCCTGTTAGCTGCTAGCATGGCCAAAAAGCTGCACTTAAGATGGAGCCTCATCATCTCTCCATCCTGTTGAACATGTGCCATTGGTTTACACTGAGCCTGTTTTCTAATGCTGTGGTTCCAGCTAAGGAGATGTTAAGCCTTTTGTCCTCGAATGACTGGCATTATTACAGAGCAGCCCTCCTCGTCTAACTTCAGCACCGCTTTAACTGCGCTCTTGATCTTTCTGACTTTCCTCGTCTCACTCTTTGTCACCATCTTGTTGTGTTTCTCTGCCTCTCAACACTTGGTCCTCTGCTCTCTGTCTGCGGTGTTCTGAATTAAGGACAGTCTGGTTGGAAGATGTGGTCCTTACAGTAAATGGCGGTGTGTGTGTTCGACTGTGTGGCACGCATTTGTGCGAGTTCGTCTTTGTTTGCATGTGAGAGAAATTACACGTAGTGTATGTTAATGTGAAAGATGTGCTGTGGGCATAAAATGGACAACAGCGGCATAAAACACACAAGCCGAGATGGTGACACAACACTGTCACAGACGGGGCGAAGACGGTGACGACTGTCCATCATAAATCAACTATTCTAACGACGACACTGAATACCGGATGACCGGGAAGTGACACAACAGCCGCGACAGTGTCACAAAATTCTATTCACATTTCCTGGACAGTAACTGCCAGGGCACGAGCGGGAACTGCCCCTTCGAACAAGAGTCCCCTCTGAGCAAGGAGAAAGGGGGACATTGTAGGCCAGGACCCAAAGGTCACCATGGCTGTTAGGCTCACACTCTGCCTGGACTCCTGCTGACTCACCGCTGGTCCAACCGGAGGAGGAGGACCAGGACTAATGTGTGTATGTGCTGGGCCACCATTAGTCAAATGTTAGTCACAGTGCCCATTCAGGTGATGGACATGAAGAGAGTTTCTGTTCTCCAGACACACTCTGGGGCCCAAATGTGGATTTCTCAATCTCAGTGTGACCTGATGTAACTGATTTTCCTCTCCCTGCTGTGTCTCCTGACTCTCTGTACGTCTCCAGAGTCTGTTGGAGACACTATGGTGACAGAATTACTGCGTCAGAGGACTCCCACTGAGGTGCCGACTGACTTTCACTCAGCTGATGCCAAAACTGTGCACAAGGGCAACTCTTCTCCTGTGGAAAAGAGCTGCTTCCTAAGCACTACTGGATGCTCAGCGCTGATTGGCTGACGGATTATCTGCTCTGTCATATTTCTGAGGAAAAGGTTGTTTCACGTAATCCTATCACTCCTCAGACAACAAGTCTTGTCTGTTTTTTGATCAACGAAGAGGCATGAGACAAAAACAGACTTCCTCTCTTCCTGGTTTCTGTTGGAGAGTGGTGGTTTTAAACATGTAAGGTTTCTCCCACAATCAATCTTATTTATCTGGACACACAGACGGCACTTAACATTTTGAAAACCGCATTTCACTTTTGTCTCTTTCAAAGGTTTTCATAGTGTAAGAGATGTAACGAATTAAAGAAATAACCTGAATAAATGAGCAGATGCTTCTATGCCATGGACTAGGGATGCACCGATTTGATATCTGGATCGAATATCGGCCCTGATATCATCAAAATAGATGGATCGGGTATCGAAAATGCAACCTATACCTGAGGCCATGCTTTCCCTTTAAATCTATTGCGACCCAAGCTATGTCATACGTCATGGAGGGAAGGAGAGAATCTGCTCTGTGGAGGTAGTTCACACTATTTCAACTGCTGTTGCACAATTGTTTTTTGTTTTTTTTTTTTGTTAAAAATAAATAATTCATCATTGCGTTAATCTGTTTCATCTTGTTTCATTTTATCTTAGGAAAGAACTCTGTAGTCATCAATGCCTGATGCCTCTAGTCTTTTCTGTTCTACATGTAAAGGTATATAGCTTTTTAGGTCAACCATGGTATCGGATCGGTATCGGATATCGGCTGATACTCAAACCCACGGCATCAGGATCGGTATTGTAACTGAAAAAGCTGGATCGGTGCATCTCTACCATGGAGTGTATAAAAATAATGGCTGCAGCTACTGTGACGTCACCCATTGGTTTGCGCACTCCCATTTTGAAACCTTAACCCGTTTAAAACCAAAATATGTTCCAAACACACACAAAACGTGGTAATGGTGGATTTCTACTCTAAATGCACTCATGAATTACTAGCAAAAAAAAAGGACATACTTTATTTTTTCTGTCCATTGCAACTGACAAAGAATCTTAACGCAGAAATCACCTCACCGTTAAAGTGACAATAAATTGTCTCCATGAATGTTTAACTCATATCAATAAATAAAGTGATGCTTTAAACACATGGCCTATAAATTTTGTATTGTATTTGTCATCACCACTCAGAATATCCTAAATTTCTGAAGTATTTCCAGGAAACAGTATGCTTAAAACCTCCTGAGACAGATATTCTGTGTACACAATAATTAAGATGCATTATGAGCTGACTGTATCAATAGGAAAAACAAATCAGAAGAGTATTTCCCTTTTTAAACAGTGTTTTGCCTATTTATTTTCTCCTAACACTAAGACAGACATTTTGTCTGTGAAGATTCTCAGTCATCCAAGTCATGGTAATCGTAAGTGCTGTATCGTATGCACCTGGATTTGCTTGCGTTTCTTGAATTTAGAACTTAAGAAGCTTCTTGGATGAGAGGCAAAATGTCTGCAAGAAACGCAAGGTAGTCCAGCTGCCTACGATATAGCACTTATGACTAAGATGGACAGATTTTTATATTAAAAAAAAGCTAGCTATAAATCTTTCATCTAATTTTCAACAATGGATAAGTAATATAACATCTTGTTAACTTTGAAAAATGTTTAAACACAATTATGTACTTTAACTATATGATTTATAGATTAAAACATGCCTTGCTCTTCCTCCTTGCCTCGCGGTTGGCCACGCTTGTTAAGAAAGGGGCGTTGCTCTACTGCAGTCCACTCTAGGTGATGTGGAACACTGTGATTGGTTTACAGACATCCCATCAAAAAGGTCTGTGCATTTTGTTGGAGTCAGATGACAGTAATCATAGATCTAGACATCCTAGAAAAGTTATGTCCATTGGAATAGATGGGGGATCTGAACGGGTTGAGCTTAGCATTTTGGATTTTTGGAACCAGAAGTGCGGCGGTGGAGGAGCGATGGATGGATCTGACTCAGACTGTGGGGACATCTTGCAGACAGCCTGTCACTCAAAGTGGCCTGCTCTTAACTTCAAGCCTCAATAAAATGCAAACAAGTGAACTATACAGTTGTCATGAAGGGGGAAATTAGCAATTTGTACCAGGCTGTAAACATGTTTATCTCTACTGTAAGGTTGGGAATTTTAATATGGGGGTCTATGGGGATTGACTCACTTCTGGAGTCAGCCTCAAGTGGCATACAGATGCACTGCATGGTAAATAATTAACTAACCTTGATGTTCTGAGTGAAAACTTTTATCCTGTGATGAAACGTTTCTATTCTGATGGGCGAGGTCTCTTCCAGGATGACAATGCAACCATCCACAGGGCACAAGGGGGTCACTGAAAAGTTTGATGAGTATGAAAATGATGTGAAACATATACTATGGCTTTCGCTGTCACCAGATTTCCATCGAATTAAACACATATGGGAGATTTTGGACCGACATGTTAGACAGCGCTCTCAACCACCATCATCAAAACAGCAAATGAGGGAGTGTCTTTTTTGAAGATGTTGTTCATCCCTCCAGAAGATTTCCAGAGACTTGTAGAATCAATGCAAAGGAGCAAGTTTATCCTCCAAAAGGTCTTTAATGTATGGAAGAAATTTTGACTTGTCAAAGTAGGAAAAGCACATGTATAGATTAAATTAATAATGACTGATTTCCATTTAGTTGCTTAGTTTCAGTGTCCAGTATTGTGCATGCTGGCTCACTGCCATGTTTACTGGAACACTTGAACAGAGCAGAGCCATTGTTAATGTTATTAGCAACACCTGTGCGTCTCCTGTTGTGACAAGTCAAAATGTATGCTGTAATAAAAAACTGCCCATTGATCTGATTTGTGGTTTGGATAGTCTACCCAGCATCTCTGTGTATTACAGGGACTGTTGGGATGCTTGTTCACATATTTGATGAAGGTCATCTAGACTGAAGGTATGTGGGTGTTTTGGGGTTTCATGCTCTGACTCATGCTTAGTCAGTGTCTATTTAGAAATAGTGACATTTTGACTACAACAGGACCGCAGTCGTGACATTGTTGTTTACGTTAAGGCAACCATGCAAAGGAAGAGTAACCTTTTGTTTTTTAAAACTTCCTTTACATAGATCTCCTTGGAATAAACCACAGGGTCATATTACACATATTACGGACAAAGAGGTGAACTTTCTCTAGAGCCAATTTCCACTATAGGACACCAAAGGTCAGTTTCAAATTATGTTCAGACAGCTTTGTGGTGTTGTAGGCTAGTGCTCATTTTGCTCTTAGATTAGTCTATTGCAAGTTAGACAGCTTCATCAAAATAAAGACTGACTTATTTTAAGCCTAAAAAGTTTGCTACCCGACCCCCAGGCTGAACTAAGAGCCATGTTTAAATGATAACAGTCAGCGACACCTGCTGACCAATGGCAAATAAATGACAAAGACAACCCAACGACAACAACAACGAGAGGAAAACAGGTCTCACAATTTGTTATATGCTTAGAAAACATGTTGCGTGTATTTTGAAAGGAAAGAGTTTCTAGAGACTGCATTCATATGTTGGAAATATTCAGCAGTAAGTGCATGTCCTTGTGACTATTAAATTCCTCCAGATTCCAGAAGGCAAACATTGCCTGCGGGACTAAAGGAAGAGGAGCAGCCGATGCAGTCGCTCGATTGGCCATGTTTCTTAAGTTTTAAAAGGCTTAATTTCCCCAGAATTCATGGCAGTCCTGCTTAAGATGGTCCAGAACTAAACAGCTCTTTGTGACAGATAAATGCCAACGTCTATCTGAAGTCTAACTAGATTAGACATATAGTTACAGTAAAGTCTTTTGCCCCTAAAGTCCATTTTTACCAGCTAAAAAGTTAGCTACTGGTTTTACCAGAGCAAGTAAGACTGTAACAGCAAAACTCAAGAGTGCAGTGAATAAAGCAAGGATGCATTTTTTTGCTTATGTATTCACAGATTAATATGTAGGATGAGAAATGTGTTAGTTAATCTTTAAAAAGTTACACTGTCTTGCATGAGAGTTCTGTGTGTGGGATTTAGGGTGATATGTTGGCAGAAACGGAATATGATAAGTATGTTTTCTTTCATGTATAATCACCTGAAAATAACAGTTGTCCTGTTTTCATTAGCTTAGAATGAGGCATTTATATCTACATAGGGAGCGACTCCTTGTCCACTGAATCTGCCATGTTGCACTGCCATGTTTCTACAGTAGCCCCGAATGGACAAACCATACACTGGCTTTAGACAGGGCTATTCACGTTTGCGTCTGCCACCAGAGTTAGCAGCCCCTCCGTGATAACAGCCTCGCAGAAAAACTGATTTTCAATGTGAAACTGCTTTAGTCAGTGTTTTTTTTTTTTATTTTTTTAATCATTTTAAATCACCAGGTCTGTTTATTAACTCAACTCCCTGGTAAAAACCTCCTGAATGTCTGGATACTAAGTTATCAGAGCAAAAAGCTGAGCACCTATTAGCAGGTGCCAGGCTAGCGGCCTGTCTCCGACATGCCCAACAGTGTCAGAGAAACACTGATTTGTAACGTGAAACTGCTTCATTCAGAGTTTTTACCAATTTAAATCACCTGATTCATTTGTTCTTGAATATAAGAGACCCCTGCGGATAATTCGGCTCCTCATAACAAAAACCTTAACGATGAACACTGAGGGAATTCTAACCAGGAGAGGTTTCAGCTGGTTGCAATCTGCAATGCAATCCTCACCACTAGATGCCACTAAATGCCCCTAAATCTTGACTGGATCTTTAAATGTTTGGTAATAGTCGTACAGTTATAAAACTGTTTGCACTTTTGGTGAATAGTAAAAATCAAAAAGTCAGGACAGATATCAGAAGAAACTGTTGTGGGCAGTTTTTTGGATTCACAGATAAAAAATGGTGAAGGTTAAATAAGCAATTTATATCCTCACAGGAAGAAAGTGACAACTGCAAAGGTCAACAGAGGGTCATGTGATTCTTAAATCCAATGCACAATATTTGGAAATAAATAGAGGTTGAGCCTACTGTTTCTCATGTTATTTGACTATTATAATACAGTTCTGCCAAAGTGTATAATGTCTGAGTCAAAACTGACAATGCAGAGAATTCACAGTTAACACAACGTCATAATTTAAGTGGGTGGAAACAGGGTGAGAAAAGGGTTTTGTGTCACACTCTGCATAGTCAAAGAGATTTAAAATAAGAGGGCACTGAATAAGACAATTTAGGATTTCCTTTCCTGTAACTCAGTGACTCAACAGCCTCCTATGGTGGAAGACTGTAAAGCAGAGACCTGAGGCATGGAAAGTAACAGAGACAGAGTGATTCAGTGAAAGTGAATGGCTCTGACTCCCCTACCCATCACTGAAGAGGGAGAGGTTGAAAAAAAAAAGGAGCAGGGAAAGGACGGAAAGAGGGGGAAATGACTGGCGACTGTGTGGGAAGAGAGAGAGAGGAGGGGCTTAGAAAGTATGAACTTGTGTATGATTTAGCTGCAGGAAGCATTAAGAAGGGAAAAGACTGCAAACAGGACGCGGTATACTCACTCTTTGAGCCTTTTCCTGAGGACGTGTTGCCTTATGGCTGCTCACAGGGGCACTTTTTCCACCGGGTCACACTTTTTCTAGTGCGCTCCTTCAACTCCTGAGACTTGTCTTCTTCATAAAATCCGGAGCTTTTTGAACCCCGTGCTGTTTTTCCCCTCTCTCCAACTCTGTGCGTAATTTTCTATCCAGATCCGGGGAGGAGAAAAAAAAAAGGCGACATCACAACAACACGAGGACGAGGAATCAAGACAGAGAAAGTGTGAGGGGGGAAAATGAAAGCCGTGTTGGATTTCTGCTTGGTTTTCCTCACGCTGCACACTCCCGGCGTGCTGTCCTTGTCCACACGTAAGTTGCACACAGATGTCCATCGATGCGCAAAGTCGTGGTGTTGCGGTCGGGGGGGTTTGGGTACAGGCTAACCTTTTTGGTCCACTGAGATCAGTTGGATCCATGTGTCACCCGTGTAAACAGCTGTGGGTGACACTGTCCTGCTCTGGTGTGCATGGCTTTAAAGGTAAAGCAGATGCAAAAATGGGGATTCACAATGGTGCAACATATTATAGAAGTCAATGCAGACAGAAAACTACAACCCTTGGTGTGGGTATTACAGGAATAAAATAATCATATTAAAGATAACATGCTGTTTTAAAAAGGTGTAAGTCACTGCAAACACTGTAAGCGCAAACAGGAATATTACAGTGATCATTACTGTTTTAAAAAGATATATTCAGTGCAAACATTGCATAAGAACAGCAACCCTAGATGGTAACATGACTATTACAGTGATTTTGAAGAGGATAAAACCACTTAAAGGTCACCAAGAGTACCAAAGATATAGGGTTTCCATAGGAGGATAAAATATGTAAATCCCATATAGGAACACACAAGCATCACAGTGATCTTTCAATGAGTAATACTGGATTTGAATTATGCTCCCAGTGCTAAATAACTCACACATTCTTACATAATAAAAGCTCACTTACTTGGCTCCACTCTGCTTGATTTCTGGATACATTTTAAAAAAAGCACAAACGCCACTTTTGTCCACTTGACACCTCCTGTTATTGATGTGCTCCTGCTGAAGTATATGGCTTGTATCCCCGCAGAGAGAGGACTCATCTCCCAGGAGGCTGAATTTCAACAAGTCAGGCCATAATTCGTTTAACACATGGAGAGCATGGGGGCTTTACGAACCGCAACAAAACAGTGACATCATTTGCTCGGGTTTTGGAGAATGTTAACCGGCAGCTTAATGCACAGTAACGTAAATAAATCAAAGTTATGTCCGCTCCCCCCCGTTAAGTGGCTGGATTAGTTTTTTATGGTGAGCTCATTGGCAAAGAGCAGCTCCTCAGAGAGGATCTCCTGTTATTCATCCTGTTTGAAAGGCGCTAATAAAAGAAAGTATAGTTTGTGGGGCTTACAGAGGACAATGGGCCTTGATCATAAGCTGCCCTGCTGTTTATTATAGGGCCTAATTGGTCATTACTGTTTTATTCACTGTGATAATGGAGGGTGCTTCCCTTTCACTCAGTGTGCTGTGGTTTACAGATGCCACAGAATTAAAACAGTTTAAATGTGGAATTTTCTTACCAACATATAATTAGTTTTTAGTGCAGCTCATAAGCCCATAAAGTTTGACTTTATGTGTCCTGTTAGCATATTAAAGAGGTGGGACCAAGTCATTGTTTTGCAAGTCATAAGTAAGTCTCAAGTCTTTGTACTCAGGTTCTGAGTCAAGTCCCAAGTCGAGACAAGCAGGTCCCAAGTCCTAAACTTTGAGTGTTGAGTCCTAAACGAGTTTTAATAAGCTCTTCACCATCTCATTTTAACAACAGAGTAATTAAGTAAATTTATAGAAATCCTGAAAAATTTGTATTAACACAAGTTTGTCTTCATCTATAAGTTTTGACCCGCATGTTGTGCATACTGCTATTTGATTTTGTTGACTAGTGCAGTTCTTGCATGCAAACATAATTATCTTTGGTGTCACTTTCTCTAACTGGCACTCAGTAATGCAACGTTAGTTCTTCATGATTCACTCCTGCAATTTCACTGGATGCTGTTGAATTAATTCAAACAAAGTGAATCTGAAGAGTTAAGTGTTGACCTTCTGGGAAAAAATAGTGTTCATTTTAGTTGATTCAGGAAATGATTTGATTTGTGGCACAATTTTTAGATAACATACTTTAAATTTTAGGGCTTGGGGAAAGGTATCAAGTATTTTCAAGTCAAAAGACTCAAGTTCAGGTCAAAGTCACGAGTCATTGGTGTTAATCGTGAGGTCTTTGTGCAGCACGATCATACCATCACACAGTGTCAAGTATTGATTTTTTATCATATAAATTCTTAATATGACAAATACAAATTAATCTTTGGGTAGCGTACTTGAATAATGAAATCAGTTGCTTTTTCAGTCCACTACATACATTTTGCTGCAAATAAAATGACTGAAGTGAGATGAACAGTCTGAAAACTTTGTCTTATAAGATAAAACACATGTTGACAAAGTTTTCCTTCAGGGACATAATTCACAGTTGAAAAAAGGGAATAAATCGCAATGTATCGCTAAATATTTTATTGCAATAATACTGTATCATGACCTAAGTATCATGATAATGTCATATCATGGAGCCTCTGATGATTCCCAACCCTAGTGTTAAGTGAGGTTGCAAGTCTTTTTTTATTCAAGTCTAAGTTATCAAACTTGTGACTTGAGTCCACATTTCCGGCATATAAAGAGCTATTTATGTCGGATATGATCACTTAATACCAAAATATTTGACTCTGAGGCCTGTCTACACGTATGGAGATACTGAAAACAGATATTTTTCCTCTCCATTTCCAAAACTAATTCTGTCCACATGACCTGCGTTTTACAAAATATCTCCATCCACACTAAAACGCAAAAACGACTCGCCGGCATCAACAGTCTTCAGCTGCTTCCTGTCATCAGGCAGTAAAGCATACAGGCTACTGTAACCTGTTTCAAAACACCTATTAGAGAGGTCATCACCGTAAACTCCTGTTTGATGTTAGGATGAAGGAGCTCACTCAGAGATACGAGTAATGCCTTTGCACTTGGCCAAGTTTTCCTTCCACTCCTCATTGACAACAACCCCACACTGGGTGGTGTCCTACCCTCTGCTTCTTTGACCGGGTCTGATCCAAAATCACTGCTTCTGATTGACTTAAAACCACGGACGCTGAGGTGGAACCAAAATCAGGTGCAGCAGACGGCTCCATTTGTCCATTAGTGGTGCAGCAATACTAAGTTTAAGTGTGAAGTAGTTATCAGACCAAGCAGTGCTAACAAAGTGTGAACAAACCAATAGTCCGCCATCGTTGATGTTGTTGTTTCCAGTGTATGCTTATTACACAAAGCAAAAACGGGCATTTGTGAATTTAAGAGATGATGTCATAATTTCTCAAACACTTCGTTTTACATGTTCACACAGATAAACAGTACCTTAGTGCACCTTAGACGGTGTTTTAAAAAATCTCAGTTATAGCAACCTTAAAATCTGTTTGCATGTGGATGAGAGGCTAAAACAAAACAAGGAAAATATCTGTTTTAAAAAATACTTTTATTCGTGTAGATGAACCCTGAGACACTCACAAACCTGAAGGATCATCTTTTCAAACTGAACTTCATATCCAACATGCCCCACATCTCCTGCCTGCCTAATTTAATTTGACGTTACACAAGATAATCTCTCCTCTCTCCAGATAAGAGCACTAGTTGAATACCTAAAATGTAAGCTATATGAAAAACAAAAAAATAAAACATCCGCCTCTCCTCGGTCGTCTTTTACATGGTGCTGCACGGCTCATTGTCACTAAATGTTGCGTGACTTCTTCCACTTGGCTCGTCCCTCAAAATGTTCCACATGTATGCCCATTGTACAGCAGACAGAAGGAAGAGAAGGCTTATTTGAACTGTTGCATTGATGAACGTAGGAGAAATCGTTCTTTAGAAAGATGAGGGGATGTCACCTACCTTTGAAGACTGACAGAAAGTCTTTTCAGTCCAACAAAGACTAAAAACCAGGTGCTAATATCAGTGGAGACGTCCTAACTCCATTCTTAACTGTCGCAGGGTTAAATTCATCCCCTGCCCGAATCAGCGCTGTGCTTCAAACATCTTCAGCCTCTCCAAACAAATAATATTTTACAAGCCATTTCCTCCAGTGAGCGTGTCAAGCAGAGACAATAAACAGCAGTAATTGTCTATCACTAGTGTTTGAGCTGTAGAGGAAGGGTTGTAAGGGGGTTTCACACCCCACTCCAGGGCAATGTCCCCGTTCTCAGCGCCTGAGATACATAAACACTGATTGTTATTCAGCTGGATCAGCATATTATCGGCTAATCACGGCCCCCTTTATGTGTGCCGTATCCGGTGACAGAGACAACCGCCCTGTGTGCATGTGTTTGTTTGTATTCATGTGTGTGCATAAATGTGTGGAGGTGTTGTGTCAAAGCTGTGATACTGATATTGGTGTGCGCAGTCACAGCTGAATTAACGTCTTCAAAGGCGGCTTCTCCATAAAGGACCACACAATGTCTGTCAGCGTAAGGTGGCTGGCAGCTGAATGGATGTGGCCCCCGGGCGCAGATTTGTAGTGGTCTGACAAAGTGTTTCACTCACTCACCGCTCAGTCATTTCTGCACAGAAATCATCTGACGTGCGTGTTTTCTCAGCGCCGTCGACTTAGGTGGGCAACATTTTTTAAAAATCCTCCAATCTGAAGAAACAAACTCTAAATCTCTCTTTTTCTCTGCTGTGTTTACTCTTGTCCTCACATCTGGTGTTGCTCACCTGTAGCAAGACAAAAAGCCAAATGTGTAAAATACAATACAAATTATTTATAGCAAAAGCATTTATTTATTTATTTAACAGCTTCCCCATGAGGGTTTACCAACTGTTTGACAGGATTAAAACCCAAGACCATTTAAAACCAAACAACAGCTGTACCCAACTACTCTAAGGAGGGAAAAAAATTTTTTCACATGTTTTATTCACATTATATTTTACATTTCAGACAACCATATTCTTTGGCATGTCTGAAGTTTAGATGGATTTTCCTTCTCACACATTTTACTATAGACAATCAACCTGCACAAATAACATAGGTAATCCATCACAATGATTTAGTCACCTTTATTTCTGCCATAGTTTTGTCACAGTATTATTAAAGGAATAGTTCAGATTCAAGTGGGCTGTATGAGGCACTTATCGATAGACTGTATTGCCTAGAGTAGATATCTGTTTGGAGAAGCAGCAGGAGTGCCGACACAAAGGCTAAGCAATGTACTGTTGTGGATGGAGCCGGCAGCAAAACTTGTTTTAGCCACTTAAAAAGTCAGTATCAGTTTAAGTGTACACTATATTGAGAGTCTTATTACTGCTTTCTTTTTTCATCAGACAACACATTCTGACAGGAAGGTTGTTAGCTTCAGCTCCCCGTCTATGCTCTCGTCAAAGCCACCAGACTCTGAAGACAGAAACAGCAGTTTTGGCTTTGGTGAATCAGAAATAACAACTTCGAACACCAAAGTCAAACAATAACAGAAACAAAAGTGACAGGGGCAGCAGTCGACCAGCAGCTCCTGTGTTCCGGTATGTTAAATCACTGAAGAGAGTGATATAACGGCTTCAGTCACCCATTGAAAAATGTCTGACGGTAAGGTAAAGCTGTGAAAATATTGTAAATATAGCATACACTATAGCAATCGCACTTAGGTGCGCACCAAACACCCGGACTGAGACCTTCTTGAAGAGGTGGTCTCGGTCCGGTTACAAATGAACTCTGGTGCGGTTCGTTTGTGGTGAGAACGTGTTCCAACCTGGATCTGAACCAACTGCAGTCACATGACACATTGTTTGGGTTAAACATGAGCATGTTACAGTCCTGGAGGATTATTAATGTGCACCTCCTCCTGTACTGCCTTAATATGCATATTCAGCACATCCAATGCATCAAAACATTGTTTTCTAGTTGGAGCCGCGCCTCGTTTTCAAACTGTATGGTTTGACTAAAATGAACAATGACAGCAATATAGTCCACGATGAGCAGCGCTAAAATCAACCTGCGTAGTTGTCCCTCCATTGTGACATTAGAAAGTGTCACATTTATCTTGCAAGTGTACTCTTCTTCAACGTTTTGTTTACTTCCTGGATTTTTCCTGCATGGAAATTCTGACCAATCAAGAGCAGCTTCTCGGGAAAGACATTTGATCTGGTCTGCTTGTAAATGTTGCCGTGAGAACACGAACCAACTCTAGGTAATTATGTAACTTTGTAACTAAGTTAGTCCCTGATTCAGACCAAAGCAAGACAACTCTAGGTCTGAGAGCACCCTTAAACTGATATTGATTTTTTTTAGATCAGACATTTTTTTGTGGCTAAAATACATTTTGCTGCCGCCCCTGTCCACAGCAGCACATTGCTTAGCTTCCGTGGTGGTGCTCCTACTTGTTCCTCCAAACTGGGGTGTGCTGACTGACACCTACTGTAAATAATACACTGACTATGGATAAGTGCCTCATAAAACCCCCCTTCAAAAGATCCAAATTATCCCTTTAAGCCGGTAGGTTTTTTTTTTGTTCCACCACCTGTCCATTGCCACCAGTCACCTTTTCACTGCAACGCAACAAACCACAAAATTCCCGTTCTCCCTTTCATGACACCCATGCGCACTTTGCTCTCATTGTTTGTCTCTTGAATGAGACAATCCAACGACATATTGTAGCTCACAAATGCAATAATTTAGATAGTACGTATTAAAAAGAGGTGACTGACAGCTAATCCACCCTCCTCAGGCTGGTTTTTCCAACATCTAGATTCTTTGAAAGGTATACTCTTGTAATTTAGTACAACGCTTCCATTAAGCAGAGGGAATAAAAAACAAAACAAAAAGAAAGGTTCAAATCGAAGCAGCGGATACCACTGACTTTTAGTTTGTAGGATGGGTGAAGCTCCAGAAATAATTGAGCCCACAATGCAACTGTTAAACATTTAATAGATCCTCTATGTCTGGTAAACACCCACATCTTTGAAACTCCACACCCTCAGTTTGTAATTCAGGCTTTCTGCCCAATATTTGAAGCCAGCTCATAACCCTGATGACATGACTGTGATGTCAATAGAGGTTAATTTCACAGACTTTAGAATGGTCCAATCAGAGCCACAGAAGACATCATATGGTTGCTAAGTAGACGTGATGAGTAAACTGACCTTAACAGTTAAAGTTACTGGAGTTCTCATCTTCCGCTAACGTCCATCTCCTCCTGTCCTCCTCCAGATGTAGCAGTAATCTACCCCCAGGACCCCGTCCTCCACATGGGGTCCAACCTGACGGCCAGCTGCTGGGTCCACCCCGACCTCGGCGTCCACGCCAGCTCTCTGTTCTGGACGCTCAACGGTCAGCAGCTGCCCAGCTCCCTGTACAGAGTGCTGAGCCCAACCAACCTCAGCGTGACGCTGGCCGGTCTCAACGCCTCCAGGCAGACGTCCGGTGACAACCTGGTCTGTCACAATCACAAGGGACACATCTTGGCTGGCTCATGTCTCTACGTCGGGAGTAAGTTTGCCTGTGGTTATATGATTTATGTAGAGGACAATGTTAGATTTATTTGGCCACCTATTTTCTGTGGAATCTGTGTCTGCATTTGTTAGTGAATGTTCAGGGAAGGGGTGAATAAAGGCCAGAACAGGAGTGAGAGGGAAGTATAAAGGAAATGGGAATAAAGGCAGACAACAAGGAAGCAGTGGGCAGGTTTTAAAGTGTCTCTATGGCTGTATTTTATGTTTAGTATTCCTGCCTTCAGGCCAGTGAGAGGCCTCCATGAGCGTGTCCCTGTGTGACCACCTGTGTGGTCCATTACTCGCAACATCACTCACAGGGCATGGGTCATTTTACACACACACGTGTGCGCCTCTATACTTGTGAGGTCCAGCATCTCACTAAAATAGAAGGAGTCTGTCAGTCCTTCTGTTTCTCGACAACTGTTAATCCGATCGACTTAACACTTAGCGGCTGTAGTGCTTAAGAGCCAAGGAATTGCAGTGTCAAGTGTAAGCTCTTGAGATCTATGGGACATATTTATTTGTAGTGTGTTATGTACACACTGTAGTGTATTGAGAGGGGACCCCTCTTAACTGTTCAGCTGGCTTTCCATCACTCGTTACAGTGCATTGAAAAACAGATGACGAAAGAGAGACCGGAGATGTTGCATTGTAGCAAACTTTTCAAACATCAGTGTAACTTTCAGAATGACGAGTGCTTCCATTCCTTGAAATGACCTGATCCCAAAGAGCTAACTGTTAGCAAATGACACTTATATCCTCCTGAGACCCCGTGTCGGCATATGAGAACATCACATTTTAAATTTACTTGACCTTATACGTCATTCTACTTAACTTAGACGTGTTGTCCTTGTTCGTGGACACAATTTGTGCCATCTAGTGGTAGTAAGAGCACAATACACTAATCCAGTCTGCAGCCGATCCCGACACAAAAGTGGACAAGTTACAAAACCTGATCGCATTTTATGGTTGAAACTTGTTTATTTATGATTAATAATGTTTGTAGTTTGATATGGCAGCATTTGACCAATTTTAGCAACAGTAACAAGCTAAGACGCTGTTAATTAGGAAGTACTCGTCTGAGGACATTGGGACTTTATTATCGTCTCGTTTGTGGGCATTGAAACTTAATTATTGTTAACAATGTTTAGTTTTTTATACTTATCAGGTCCTACTGATCTAAAATAGCTAGGAGAAATTTAAAATGCGAACCAAAGAAAAGTTCAAGTCTCAGGAGGATAGAGCTGTGCAGGAATGAATCCTAAAAATGGAAAAGAGTTAGCATTTTAGCACTCTCAGTTCCTTCCTCTCAAAGTCAGTGGGTTTTTGGTAAGATGCCTGAAAAGAGGTCTGTGGTTAACACAAGCTAAAGAGACTTTAAGGTATGGTTCTACGACATAAAATGTATTAGTAAATACCCCACTTGTGAATTTTGAAGCGTTTATGTGTCTTTAAAAAAGGTGGTTGCGGAACACAGCTTTACAGCCTTGTTGTGGTGGCGACATAAAAGTCATGTGACCCTGGTGTGGTTTGTTCATAGCCTAATCTTAGCTTTCACTTCTGGCGATTGCATTTATGCTTCAAAAATCATTAAAGTGGTGTTCATTTGTGAAGACTATCTTGTTGAACAACACATGTAAGTCTCATAAACCTTTGTTTGCCACAGTTTATTTTCTGCAATAATACAAAGACCAATGGAAAACCCTTTAGGCTATTTGTGGAGGGAACCAGGGTGATGCTAACTTCCTGGTTGGCCTACAAATAAACATCATCACAGGACCACTCTATACTCTAGCACTGCTAGGGGACGCAACTATGTAATGGCAGGTGTATTGCTCAGGATCCGGGGAAGTGCAATGTCGAGTTTGAAGTTTTCTGGATGATTTCTCAAAATCAAGCATTCGGCCAGTTCTGAACAGGCTTGTTTTGAACAGACAATCCACTAGCTTACATAATCCAGTGCCCAGCCCCTAAATATTTGTCTTTTATAGTGAATTTTATTGGGTGGTTTGGATGTCAATGTGGCGCCTAATAATAAGCTTAAAATAACCTTATTGTCTCTAGGGAGAGAGTTACTTTCTGATTAGTTTCTCATTAAACAGGACACATCCTTTATCTCAAAAACAGCCTGCTGAAGAAATAAGGAATAGCCTCACTCTTAAAATTGTCCTCTCCAAAGTACATGAGCACGCACGCACACACACACAAACACACACATCTCTTTTTTAACTATCTTTTGTTACTCTTTTACTTGTAGTTCCCATATACAGAAAAACACATAGCATTTCGAAGACTGAAAGGTGATGAAATGAAAAATGGCAAAACTTAGCCATGGAGAAACACGTGCTTACATTTTCTCACACACACACACACACACACATACACACACACACACACACACACACACACAAGGAGATGCAGTCGGGATCCTAATCTCTGTGCGACAGTGGTGTAGAGCACCCTGTGTTCTGAGAGACGAGGAATGTTGGCAGGGATCCCGAGTCTGACCAAATCAGACAGCACACACACACACACACACACACACACACACACTCGCGCACATACACACACACCAATTAAGAAAAAAACACCAATTTCCGAGGAACATCACCAGTGGGTGAATTACACTCAGGAGGAAAGGGCTGAAGTAATGGCTGGAGGTAACTCTGTACCCTCAGTAACCCGACATCTTCCCTCCACCTTGTTTCTCTCTGCTCTACTCTCCCTCCTCCTCCTCACCCATGTTTTCATGTTTCACCCATGTTTTCTCCCCCCTTCCTCCCCCCATCTTTCCATCCGTCCTTCTTTCTGTCTCAGTGCCTCCGGAGAAGCCGGTCAATCTGACCTGCTGGTCCAGGAACACCAAAGACCTGACATGCAGCTGGGCTCCAGGAGGAAAAGGAGAGACCAACATTAGCACACAGTACACGCTCAAGTACAAACTCAGGTATACACACACTCACACACACAAAGAGAAGATGCACTGGAGAAAATATTAATCGTGACAACTTATTCAGTCCACTATCTGCTTTTTCTTGAAATTAACTGTTTGAACACGATTGATGCCATTTGAATCAAAATCACGTCCCCTCTACTCAGAGTCATAACTCAATCATTCCCAAAAAACTTGGTATTTCATCCAGGTGCGCTGCCTTACGTGCTGCATCACACAAAGTGTTGTGTGCCATCGGCTCGCATTGGGTCGTCTTGTCACTTTTTCAATAAGCTAGCAAACTGACGATTTTTGCTCTTTGTACTGCTGGCACGGCTGCAACCACCACAAGACTTCCTGCAGATTTTCAATGGGTTTTTCCTGATTCCTGATTAACTCTCAAATTGACTATCCTATCATTATAATGGAAAATATGTACATCTCAATAACACTAAAATATATTGACCTTTAGATGGAAAATAAATCATGTTCAACAACAAAATCTCGTCAGATGTAGGTCTGTATCAATAGATGCCCAGCCCAAATGGGCGTACAAGGCAGATGACCTCTTTCCATGTATACAGGTGTGAGACCAAATTTACAAATTACAGGAAAACATGAACAGTGTGTTTTGTATGACCTTGTGTATTATTCAGTCTGGTTTGCCTAATTTTCAAAGCCTTAAAAATAAAAGTAGCCCATACTTTGCCACTCAGTCCAACTTCTCATTTTTGTTCTGCATTCTTACATAATTGAAGGCAGGCTATCAAATAAAGTATGAGCGTGCATTTAGAGCACGCAAGCAAGCGTGTAGTGCTTTGTCCTGCAAAACCATGCTCGTGCAGGTGAAATACTGGGTGTTTGGTAGGGGTTGAAAAATAAAAACTGATTCAGTATCAGTATCGTGGTATTTTTATGTTGCAAATACAAATTTAACTTTGGGTAGCCTGATGAAATAAATTGTTTTTTCAGTCCACTAGATACATTTTGCTCCAATAAAAATAACTCAAGTGAGAAACTTTATCACTAAAACTTTATCTTATTAGATAAAACAGATGTTGACAAATTTCTCCTTTGGTGGCATAATTTACAGTTAAAAGAGGTAATACTTTGTAAGTGCAGTAACACTTTAATATTGTATCGTTACTGGAGTATCGTGATAATATCGTATACTGGGGGCTTCTGGTGATTCCTACCTCTAAAGCCCTGATTCCACCAAACACTTTCAGTTTTGGAGCCAAAAGTAACCCTTCAGACGTGGTACCTAGACCCTAGAGTTTGCACCGCAAACAGTACTCTAAAATGCAGACAGGGTTGTTGTCACTCACTGGTCTGTCCAGCACTCACTGTATTTCCTTATCACCACTGACACAGATGGAAGTCTGCACCATGTTTATCGTACACAACTCAGCTCTGAGCAGAGTCACCGTCCTCTATTGACCAGTCAACAGACTGCAGTGTTCACAGCTCCACCTTTTAGTACCAGATCTGTGTGCTAGGTACCCCAACAGAGGGGGGACCTAAAATGGGGACGTTATGGAATGGTTCCATTGGTACCATCCACAATTTTACACAGTGGAAACAGGAGAAAAAGCATACCGAACTGAACTGAACTGTACTGTACTGCTTGGTGGAAACAGGACTTAACAGACAAGCATACACACACCACTTAAATCTGCAAAAAAAAAATACTTTCTACTAGTCTAGTGACTATGAAATATGCCTGTCAATAAAGGGAGTGAAAACCAAGCAAAACCAGTTTTGCGTTCAAACAGGTTAAATATCAAGCCGGTTGTGAACGTTCCAAGTCAAACTCTACGTATTCCAGGGTTTTTTTCTGATGCTGACATGTCTCAGAAACATGCTAAGGTGGAGCTGGAAACAGGACAAAGTGCCTTATCTGTTTGGCAGACCTTATTTTAAGAAAAATAACATCAGTGGTTGCCAGAGGGTGAAAGCCCTCCTTCAGTAGAAAAGTCAAATTTCATGAGAATTAGGAAAACGGGTTTCCATCTGGGAATGTTACATATTCGAAAATGAGTTTCAGATGGGTTGTAAGCCCTGCTCACATTTTTTAATAGTTCAATCAGCAATTTAAAAGCACCAAAAGGGAAATGACTTGACATGCAGTGCCCGCAGGCGTGCCAACTCACGCAGATCTCTAACTGCAATCAGATTAGTGTAAATAAGGACTCAATAAAACCACTTGAGCCAGATAAACTCTAAACTGTCAACACATTATGCAATAAATTCTGTATCAAATGCATTATTCATGGATATCGGTGCTGTCGAGAGTTATCTGAGTATTTTATATTTTCCTCCCAGGTGGTATGGTAAGGAGAAGGAGTGCGAGGACTACACTCACACGCAGCCTTACTCCTGCAGCATCACCCGGGACCTGCACCTCTTCACACCCTACGAGATCTGGGTGGAGGCCTCCAACCAGTTGGGCCGGGCTACCTCTGATGTCATCACCCTCGACATCCTAGACGTGGGTAGGTGTGAAAAGAAGAGAACTTTGACCCTCTTTCTTTAACTGATTTTTGTAGCTTAGATCCTGGTGTCAGTGAGGCCTCAGGCTCTAATACAGGACAGTGGGTCGCAGCCTTTTAGACTTGTGACCTTTGAATAACCAAAGCAGTGTCTACCTGCAACCCTTCATCACAGGTTAGACATATTTATGACTTGTGAGCAGTTCAGTCAGTGACGGATTTTGTGATTTAACCCTCTGTCAGTACAACAGGAAAAGGAAAAACGAAGCAAACATGAATATTAGGAAATACTGAAGTGATTTTGCAGATGAAAGAAAAACAATACAAGTTATAGTATAGTGATAAAAAATAAAAAATAAACTCTCCAACACTAAAAAAAAAAAAAAAAAAAAAAACTGTCTAAAAGTCTGTCTTGTGTTGGTGGGTTGTATAATCCTAAAAGACAAGGTGATCTCATCCCTGCTTGTCATATTTTGACGCCTGGGCAGAAGCCCCAGTGTCACTGTAAAGACGCAGGGGCCTTTTGCGTTGTATCTCGACGCAGAAGGGTTTGGTGGGAAGTGATCTGAGTCGACTCATGTGACTTAAAAAGGGGTTCGCAGTTAGGTCGAGGCAACAAAACCACTCCATTAGCTGGCTCCTGTGACCAATGCCGAAAACAGCAGTGGCAAAGTGCGGCTAGTATCTATAGCTGTGGTTCCCAACTGGTGGGTCACAATCTAAAAGTGGGTAGTGGGTCCATTCTGAATGGACCGCAAGTGACTTGTGAATGTGTCAAGTTTGTAAAAAAAAAAACAGCTACTTGACAGATACAGCAAACTAGCTTGACGACACGGCCAAACTCAAGTACCGGTATGATGCTGAATATATTAAACTGTGTGGACCTTGAACTATGTACTAAGGAGAAATCTGGACCCCGTGGCTGGACCAGTTGGGAACCACTGGTCTATAGTAAAGTGCGGCAGCCGCTCCAAGCTGCAGCCATTTGATTCTGCAGGGAAGTTCAGCCAAACTACTTTCGATGGTGAATTGCAGCCAGAGAATATCTACAGCCATAAATGCACTTCTGTGACATGTTGCCCTGTGTTACATAGAATTTCTTTCCACCTGAAACACATATACACACCTCCCAACCACAGAAAAATGAATCATTCTTTAGGCATCTATTGGTGCACTACTCTGGTTGGTGTGTTTTCGGCGTAACAACTGACTAGGGCTGTCAAAATTGCTCAAAAATGACGTTCGAATATTCCTTCTAAAAATAACTCATAGGTTCGAACCATTCGAATTTTTTTTTTTTTTTCCCGCATTATGTCCACAAGAGGGCAAACTAATACAAAGAAACATACTTGTATATGTATTAATACAAGGAAACATAACTACTTGTAGGTATTTTTATTTCAACATAAACGTATTTGAAAACATTTACATACCTACATATTAAAACACATAAAAACAATTATCTATAACATTACATTATAAACGACCGCAGACCTCTCTCTCGCTTGCCCCCCCTCTCTGACCTGTGGCCACACCGCCCGCGGAAGTGCTGCGGCGAATAGCCTCGAAGCGCCTCGAAGCAAAGCCAGTTTCCTTTCGGCGCCCATGTTAACCGATTGTGTCATCCACAGCGCCACGCAGCTCCGTGGCCAGCTCGCACCCTGCAGCGATCGTTTTGGCATCTGGTATATTTTCTGCACGAGCCGCGAGCGAATGTGTCAAGCCGGGTGACAGAGACAACAGCTGGGAGCAGAACCGCTTGTCGACCAGCGTGGAGAAATGCGCGTCTGATGTGAACGGAAGTGCTCCGGCTCGTGTGAGAATTTTGGTGCGCTGCGCTTCGCAGCACTTCCGCCGGCGGTGTGGCCCTTAGTGTGTTCAGTGCAGCGGCCCAGGCCAACGCCCACTCGCAAAGAGGACAGCTGTGGTGGTGTTTTTTTCCCCTCCCCCCATCGAATATCAATTTTCACGTTCGAAGGTCCATTTTTTTTTTCAAATTCGAATTTAAATTCTAATTTAGAATATTCGTTGACAGCCCTACGACTGACATGACTAGCGACTGATGTGACAGAATAACTAAACACTGACCATAAACACCAGTCTCCTAGAGTCCGGTGCTTGTTGGACCCATCAAACTCCTCTCCCACCTGCACAAAGTCGATTTTCATGCTCCTTAAACGACATTCGTTGCTCTGACCATCTGATGACACAATTGGGTTTACATTGGAGTTGGTTGAAAGTCCTGTGGGTTTCATATGTACACTAAAGGATGTCCCTGGCGTCATAGTGACGGCGTATTTTGATGTCCAAACCACAGTGCGACAGAGAAGGGGTACTTGTTTTTCAGTTGTGGCATAACTAATCTAGCTAAAATTATCATATTAAATCGCACCAAGCTAATTTTTAACCCTCTGAATGCAGCTGAAGGTTTGATTTGTATATCTTTGTATTAGCGGATATAAAGCAATACCTAAACATTAAACATTGCTTTTATCTTCCGTCTTGCCAAGAGTAAGATGCAAAGAGTGATACCACTCTCATGTCTCTGTGTTCACTCTGGAGCTTGAGCAGGGGGGCAATTAGCTTAGCTTAGACCTGAGAATGTAAGCAGGGGGTAAAGTTTCAGACAAAACATAAAACTATGCCTTCCAGCACCTCTAAAGCTTATTAATTAACACGCTGTATCTTGCTTGTTTAATCAGTTGAAAAATTTTTGGTGTAATAGCAACAATTTGTGGTTTTACAGGGGGGTTATGTGCCAGACATTTTCTTGGCCTCTAGCAAGTTTGCACAGGGCCAGGCTAGCTGTAGCTAAACTTTAGAGATAAGCTTTGTGCAGAAGATTCACTCAGATCTTTGTTTTAAATTCTAGTGGAGAGCCTAAAGTTTCCAAAGACACCAAATGTATCTAAGCTGCAGTCTGGGGTAAAAGTAGTGTGAACATGACACAGATTCAAGAGTTGAGATTTATCTCGTGACCCCTCAGATTGGGAACCATGAATGACTTCAGCTTTAGCCTCAAATTGGCGTCTTGAGTATCACTTTGCTTTATAAATTCATCTCTTTTATTCCTACAGACAGGACATTGGCTTGAGTTCTGTGGCTTCTGGCGTTTTGGAGAAAGTTGTTCACAAGTACTCATCCAGCTTACACTGATAGGAACTGAGCAGTGTTCCCTTTTAAAGCTTTGTTATGTGGTCCGTTGCCTAGCTTAGTGCGGTTTAAGCAAACGGACCACAAGATCAAAATTCTTCCCTTCTCTCATTATCCTCTGAAACACACACACACACACACACACACACACACACACACACACACACACATATGCATGCACACACCTGGACAGGCGTAGGTGTGTGACAAATGGAAACGCCCTCTCTTTTGATGAGCTCATTTTCTCTTTACTCATGCTCACTGGACACACATACAGAAACACACACGCTAAACCCCTTTTATGTCGTGTTGGAATGTTCCACACTGATCCTCGAACCTAATCCCATCTCCGAGCCGGCTGCAGACCCCTGAGGCCTGAGAAGTTTGGGCTTTGAGGCTGTAAGACTTGGACCTGAAATAATACAATCTGATTAGCTTGGAGCTCTTCACCTGGTTCAACACGCTCGTAACGATGTCGGGGAAAATATACCGAGAGGAAAACATTATAGAGTTTCAGAGGCGAACACGTCACCAGGAGAGGAGACAAGCGTCCGTCAAACTGTAATCCCTTTTCCGTTCCCTAATGTATGCACACACACACCTGTTTACACACCCCGAGGGCAGGGCAGGGCCTGGTAACAGTATAGAAACAGAGAGGCAGGCAGAGTGTAGGCGGTTTCTGGACGTGTGAGTGTGTGTGGGTTTTGTTTCGCTCGGGTTGCCCTGGCCAGTCTTTTCACGCAAGCAGTTTCCACAACAGTAGCAGGTCATAAAACACAGCAACCACACCTGTGTGGAGCTGCTGTGAGTCACTCACGGCTACGGTCATGTCCAATCAGTTATGAAGGCGAGGTGGAAACACCTACGGTCTTCTCTGCATTCCTCAGTCGCGGGGAGCCCTCTGAACTGAGAGACTAGAGGCAACTTGTATTGCTGTCTGAGGTGAGGATATGTTGAGGGATGACACAACATATGTTAACAGTGATTCATCAGTAATTTGCCATGTCTCATTGACTTTTATTGCCTAATGCATATGATGTATAAGAACCCATTTAATCAGATAACTAAGTTAATAATCTTGTCAGGGTTGATTATGAAATTCCTGGAAAAGTTATGAAATTAGAAAAGGTTTGGAATTAACAGAATGTTTTGGAAAATATGCACTGTTGTGGCTATTGTTTAAAAGATGTTCACAAAAATCCCAAAACATGTTCAAGGTTAGACGAAAACTGTTCCTTGTGTTACTCATTTTAACATCTAGTGCTGCGCAGGGTGACCATTGAAACGTCACTAGTATCATGTGATACACATAGACCAGATGTCTGGATAAGCAATAATCACCCACTGTGTTCAATCAGTGATACACTTACACAAAGGAAGACAGACTTAATTCACTTAGGTATCGCAGACACTAAGGTTCTGGCTAGGTAGGAAGACAATTATTAGACATGTCCACAAACAAATATTTGTATAACAAGAAATAAATGCATACAAACTTGTCAGAATTTTACTGGCAGTTAGCAAGATAGCAAGTTAGCAAAGTTAGCAAGCGCTCACAGTTAACTTATCCACAAATGCCTGGAAAGTGGATTAATGTATAGCTGCATTGCTATACAGGCCTACCTGTTTTAAATTAAGTCACAGAAACAGGGTAAAACAGTATGGAAAAGTTATTGAAAAGTTTTGAAAATTCATTGGTAAAAATGTGTGGGAATGTTGTCAAATAGAAAAATTAGAAATGCTATATATGCTCATACTTTATGTCAAGTATTGTATATTGATCTTTACGACAACAAGAACAGTGCAAATTTCAAATAAATTTTCAGAAAATCAGCAAAACAGAATGCAAATGCATGTGCTTTTCCATCCACTTCAGTTAAGCGATTATCGGGTGTTTGAAATAAGCACTATGTGGCGCTAATTCTCCAGTCAGGTGCCACTGCAAAAGAGGCTGCAACAAGATGATGTTATAAAAAGCGCACCAGTCAAACCTCAAATGAAGGAAAGCAATGGATGTGTTAACAACGGAGAGCAAAGGACTATGGAAATCGAGAGTTTTGAACAACCAGTATTTGAGCTATGCCATCCAGACACGATGAAAGACAGTGGCCTATACAATAACAATACATTATGACTGTACGTCATCATTTACTCACTTAATCTGTTTTGTGTTACGTTTAGTCACAGTTAGCTTTTCTTGATACACCAACTTTTCCACCTCCCCCAAGTCTAAAAACTTTTTTATGATGTTTCTTTATTTTTTATTTTTTATTTACATTTTGGGCATTTCTACTATTTTTTTATTGTGCAAATTAAAAATGTGCATAAAAAGAGGAAGATGTAAACACATCTCTGGATAACTCACAACTTTATAGCAGAAATAAACCCCTTTACAGCCCAGTACAAAAAATGTTTTTGGTCTTTATAGATAATTTCAACATTCATGACAACTGAAGGGGGGGGTGAACTCAACCATTTACATTCTATTAAGGCTTGACTGACAGGCTGTCTGCGAGGTGTTGCCACAGTCTATGAGTCAGATCCACCCCCGACTCCCCCACAGCCCCACCCTCTCATCCAAATATGGTCACTTCTGGCTTCAAAAAACAAGATGATGACAGCTGAAATGCCAAACTCGAGGCTTCAAAACATGAGTCCACAAACCTCTTGGTGACGTCAGGGTCCCTACGTCTGTTATTTTATAGAGTCTATGATCATTCAGTGATTTCTCTTTTACCCAAAAGACAAAGTGCAGAGGATTTTAAAGTATTTTTTCAGCCTTGAGTCTTGCTGGCAGTGCTGCTCTAAGAAAACATCCAAACATCCACAAATCAGAGAGTAGGGCTATGGACTCATATCAGGATTTTTATCAACTCTCTGTTCTGCCAAATGAAATATAGAAATTAAAAAGACTGTTCAGAGATTTCTTAGAGAGTAAATCAAACTTGAAACAGGAAAGTAGGGGGACAAAAACATGATTCTTAAAAGTGGAAGTTTTGCCCATAGTTATTACGAGAAAAAATAAACTGTCATCCCGAGATAACAAAATCTTGGTTTTAAGATATATGGATAAACCTTTAAAATATATATTTTCACTAGTTTAAGTAGTTAAAAACCATGTTAAGCCTGCACAGGAAAGAAAATAGAAGAAAAATACATTTAAGTGCTTCAGTTATTCCGATGAACACACTCTGTTTTTCCATTTAATTGCACATACTAGTCATTTATTTGGACAAACACTGAACCAAGATGTTTTACCAAAGCTTTGAAAATTCAGTTTTCTTAGTTTTCCTCTCCACTTTTGTGTTGAAAATAAATATTTTTCTAAGATGGATGATTGTGCATGCCACCATTGGTTTTCCACTTTTTAAATCCCCCATGAGTACAAAGTGACACATCTGAAGTTACACATTTTAGTTCAGAGAGAGTCTCCGGTTCCTCCAAAGCACTGGGGACCAGAAACAAATCCTCTAAAACTCTCATGTCAACTCCCACTTTTTCCCCTCCACTGAATCTTTCCCATCTTCCTCTTTCCCCTGGGTTTGCTGTGTTTGTTTATTGGTAAGGGATGACATTATAAAAAGGGGAACTGTAGTTGATATTGAAACGATCTCAAAAGCCCAAAACAAAACGCGAGGAAATTTAAAATAATGGTCTGTCAGCGCATGTTTGTTTGTCGAAAAGATAATCGTTGTCAGATGAAAAAGCCCCTTCCAGCTCACACAAGTCAACTCTTCAGAAACTTTAAGGCACCCGGAGACCACAAACCTCCGCCAACGCTGAACAATCCTTCAACGAGCTGTTACATATAAAGACATCACTCCAACTGCTTTGAATTGAGTGGATTTCTTGACCCTGCAAATGTAACCTTAAATTGTATAAAGAAGCCCCCCAAGCTATGAAGTTTTGGCTAAAAATGATAATCTGGTCCATCTGTCCACCAGCAGTTTATTATTACGTTCTTAGGATGGAAATATACTTGATAATCGCTGCAATAAATTAAGAAGTACTCTGGTTTACGTCTCTCGTGAAATCATTGTTTGAACATTTTAGATTTGAGACAGTCACACACTGTTTTTCCAAAAATTAACAGAAGTCCAGCAGGTTGTCTGGCACACTTTTTTATAAGGACATTACTAAAATCTTTAAAGCTGCTGTAATCCATAATGTTATATTAGCAATGGGTCCAATGACTGTGTGTAAAGTTAATAGAGTCGCCTATAATGACAAAATAACAGAAAATCATCATCCAATTCCACAGTTCTCCTCAACTCTACTGAGTGTTTTAGCATCTTTAAGCTCATTGTTTTGGTTTTCCTGCCCACACTTCTACTGTTTTGGTTATTCTCACTGCTCTTATTAACCTCATCTTCAGCAGCAGGCAGCTGTTTTTACTAAAAATCTGTATACTACTGCTCAGCAACACACAACTGACAAAGCTAGCAACTAGCTGGTGAACACTGAGGAGCATTTAGCAGCTAAAGAGCCAGATGTTTCCCTCAGGAGTGGGTGGAGACCAAAACTGAGCTAAAAAGAGAATCGACAGAGGGTTGCAGGGATGATGTTTTTTTGTAGGCTGACCTTGAAGTTAGCATTGTGTTGTTTTGGATTATTGCAGAAAATAAGCTATCCTGAATAATCAGGATAATTAATTTTGTTCAGCAAGATAATCTTTGCAAATTATCTTCAAACACCACTTTTATAATATTAGAAGCATAAATGCAGTCGCCAGAAGTTTAAAGCTAACGTTAGGCTACAAAAGTACTACACCAGGGTCACATGACTTCAATGCTACCAACCAACAAGGCTGTATAGCTGTGTTTGGCGTTATGGCATTCTGTAGTTTCATTTGCCAACTTGCTAGCTACTGCCTTTATTTCAGGCATCTATCCAGAAAAAACATTAAAAAACAACATCGACTTCGAGACGAGGGAAGTGCAGTGCAAAAATGCTAACTCATTTCTGCTTTGTAGTACTCATTCCTGCAGCACTCTGTATTAGACTCACATTTGTCAGGTGGCCGGAGACACAACTCCGAATTCATGATATTGTTGCTCTGTGTGTAAATATGCAACTGTTTGCTAACGTGTTCACCAGAACAACTTTAAATGGTCACTATATGTCAATGTTGTGTTTTTAACTTGTCCTGCTGGTGCTGCTTTAAAGATCCCTCTCTCCTATCTATGTGTGTGTAATTATTACACCATGTTAGTGTAAAGTAGATTGTTAACCACTTTCACAAGGTTCAACTGTATTCTTTAAAAGGAACACAAAGATGGCAACAGGAAGTGACGCTCAATATGTCCTGTATGCTTGTGTTTTAGCTACGATACATCACCAAAACCAAAATAATTTATAGCAGACTCATTTTTCTACACTTTTATATTTAATATTTGGTAATATTCCATATTTCCCTTGCCACTTAAAGCTGCAACAATTCGTTTAATCAAAGAAAATAAATCTGCAACTATGTTGATAATCAAAAAATAATTTTAGTCATGTTTTCATTCAAAAACGCCAGATGTTTGCACCTGTTTCACTATTTTGAGACACTTTATTAACTAAAAGAATCATTGATTAATCAAGAAAATAATTTGTAGGTTAATCCGCAATGAAAAAAAAACCAGTTGCAGTCCTAGTGTCAATGATTAGCGCTCAATGTCCTCATACAGCAGAGGTAATTTTTGGGATGTTGGACGTTATTGCGGATGTGTTTTGGTTCTGAGCCTGACTTGTTAGAAGTGGATGTGATGAAATTAGCACTGCATTTAATAATTTTCTTGATTAATCAATAAATGCTTTGGTCTACAACGTTATATATTTGAGAAGTTGGAACTGGTATGTTTTTTGGCACATTTTCATTGTTTCACCTGTTGATGAGATCTTCTTATTTAATGAGCTCCTCCATCTCCTCCTCCTCCAGTGACCACGGACCCTCCATCAGGTGTGACGGTGAGTCGTGTCGGACAGTTAGAGGACCAGCTGAGTGTTCGCTGGGAGGCCCCGCCCGCTCTGAAAGACTTCCTGTTCCAGGCCAAATACCAGATCCGCTACAGACTGGAGGACAGTCAAGACTGGAAGGTAAAGGACAAGGACGCGCAGTTATAAGAGACATAAATGTGTTCTCTTTGTCTCGTACGCACAAACAGATATATCAGTGCAGCTCTGCCCCAGCTGTTTCTCATCCTAATGCTGTAATCACCCCTAATCTAGTTTGATTGAGGCCTCCTCTGCCAGATGGGTTAACAGTTCAAAAACTTTCATCAGCCATAAATCTAGAAGTCAGGTTTTGATCAGGAGAAAAACACAGGCCAGAGCCACTGTGTATACCTCCGTTCAAACTTTTAATGAATGAAAAATACAGTGTAAAACCTTCAGCCGTGCAGATGGTGCTTCCCAGGATTCACATGAGTCCTCTGGGTACGAGTGAAGATTCTCCAGTAATTAAGGGGGAATTACACAGATGTAATATAAGCAAGTCTTTGCTCGCAAAGTGGAAAAAGAAAAGAAGGGGAGTGGAGAGAGGCGGCAGAGGGATGAGACCGTTTCGAGGGAGAGACGAGACTTAAATCCAAGTGGCTTTAAGGGTTTGGTGGTGAAAACAAAACGGCGTTTTCCCTCTGAACCGGCCCTAATCATGAGGTCATGCTAAGGAATGGAGGGATACATCTCAGCTGTTAATGCCTTCAATATGGCTGTAAAGTAGCTCGGCGGTAACTTCTGCCGATTTGGCTTCCCCACGTCACATCATTAGCCCTCTGATGCCTGTAATTTCCATGCTCTGTTTTCTGTTGTAGTCATTCTTAACAAGTGTTTACAGACCAAATGCCAGAGAGAAAGTGGGGACTATTAGACAAGATTATTAACTGCAGTGTGTGGGCGTTTCTATGTCTCTATCTATCCGCCTGTCTTTATTTTTGCTGTCCTGTATGCTCCGAGTACCTGTGCACGCTCCTGTGAATGTTTCTCAGCGTATCCAGTTCTGTAATAAGTAATAGAGAGCAGATTTTTATCCGGCGAGCACGATTACATTAAAACATTTTCATAAACATGCTGATCAGGAGTCACTAAACAATGTGGTGTGCATGCATGCTTAGGTCTGCACATGGTTTGTGGTTGTGTTTTCTACATCTTGACTCTGCCCTGTGTTTTAGTTCATGCACATTGGTATTTAATACTGCGGTCAGACCTCCAACTCTCCTATGTTTGTGTTCTTTTTTTTTTTCCTGTAGGTGATGGATGACGTCGGGAATCAGACATCTTGTAGACTGGCCGGACTGAGGCCTGGAACAGTGTATTTTGTCCAGGTACGATCTGGTTGTGTGTGCCAGGGTGTGTAAGTGTGCTTCAGATTAGGTCAGTATTCCATAATGTTGTATCCTCTCCAGGTTCGCTGTAACCCCGTGGGCATCTACGGCTCTCGCAAAGCTGGGATCTGGAGCGAGTGGAGCCATCCTACTGCTGCATCCACACCCCACAGTGGTGAGCACACACACACACACACACACACACACACACACACACACACACACTCACAGGACTACTCAGACAACATTTTCTTGCTCTTGATCTCGGTTTCTGAGAGCCTTTTGGTCCATTTAAAGAGGCAATTTGTGCCACTAAAGCTTGTTTTATAACACGGTGCACCACACGTCCCACAGCGCTCTCCCACTGCTGGAAACTGGCCGCCTTGCCGAAGTAGAAGATGGTGCTGTTTTACACTTCTTTACCCTTCACCCTGCCTGTTTTGTTTTGGGTTGGCAGTTTTATTTAGGGCAGATGCATTGGTCAAATCAAATCAAATCAAAAATCATAGCCAAACCAAATCAAATCACTGCCAACCCAAACACTACAAAGTCAATCCAGACTTTGATTATGTAATGTTTCAGTTGCAACACAAAGGGCTTCACAAAGACCTGATAAAAAGATCGAGTCAGGAACGCTGAACATGGTTTAACTCATGCTGTTTGCCTCACTGGATGCTCTTCGGCTGTGGTTATCTGCTCTTGTTGCCTCCACAGATTTAACAATGAAATTACTGAGTCAAAATATTATCATAAATTATAGGAATGATGGCCATGACTGTGAAAACAAAACATGGGTTGTAGAAAAGTTTAAGAGTTTCCAAGAACTTCCCATGAATTTTGGCAAAAGCACCAGAGTGAAAAAAGAGTCCTCTCAGTTACTGTGTGAATTCACTGCCTGAACTTTTCATGGCTCTTATTGTATATAACACTGGCACACACATACTGTACACTACACATCTTGAGCAGTCTTACTTCATCCTTGCATGCTTTTCTTTAATACTGCTCAGACGCTCTTTCTGTTATAAGTCTGCTCTGCAGTGGTGGAATGTAACTAATGTTGGTCTTACAAAAAACAACTTCAAGCGATTTCAGTGATGCAGTCAAATTTGTAATGTTGCATTAAAATCATGAGAATTTGGTGCATGCTGCTGTGATCTTGATTTTAAGTGTAAGGTGGTCAATAAAACTCAGTCTGAGCTTTCTCGTCTTAATGTTCTGGCAAATTTAAACATGTTTAATATTATCTTAAGTTCTTTGTCTTGGCTCGTGCAAATAGTTAAGCTCAACGTTGCGACGACAATCGATAGCAGTGCTTTCTCCTGCACTGAACAGGTAGCAGCAAACTGAATAGCCAGTAGACATGGAGGGAACTCTGGGAACACACAAGAACTTAAACTAGTCTCAGTTCTCATGTACTGTAGAAAAGGAGGAGAAACTGGTGGAGATGTGGATTGAATAAGGTGTTTAATTCGATGTGTATCTGATCCACCAACAAGTTCTTACTTTAGTGAAAAATCCTCATTTTTGAAAAGGTTCACTTCTCATTCCCACGGTCTCCTCACACTAAAATAGGGCAGCTAATCAATCGAGGCTGGAATTGAGTAGAGGCTACAAAATCCAAAATACAAAGATAAAAAACAACGACTGGCCACCTCACTCAGTGTAAAAGTGCACAGTACAGACAGGCAGTCCAAAAATGCATCCGAGGCACTCTGACTGTAGTTAACTCCTTTATTAACACATGGATAACTGATGCGTTTGGACTAGAGAGTCTTCATCAGGGTGTAAAATGCATTGGGAACAGGTGCGCTGTTAAAGAGCTCATGTGATGGGTCATGTGACACAGGTCACATGATATACTGGTAAAAAACAAAGACATTTTTATACACTCTCTTTTAAGTGTTCAATGTGATTGATGATATGTTTTTATTCATATAGTGCTGGTTGGTGATCCTTTGTAGACCCTGTAAAGTTGTACTAATATACATGAGCTCTTCAATAGCACACCTGTTTCCAATGTATTTTACACCCTGATGAAGACTCTCTATCATGTATTGTTAAAGGAGTTTTAACTACTGTCAGTTTGCCATTTTTGACTGCCTGCCTGTAACATGGACTTTTACACTGAGTGAGCTGGCAAGTTGCTGAAGATTGCTGATTTTTTTTTTTTTTTTTTTTTACAACTAACTACACAGAGCCGTAACCCAGTGCAGCACTCTCTATTATTTCTTTATCCAAAATCTAAAGTTTGTACACAAATAATAATAAATTTATCTTTATGGATTATTTTGATGCTGAATTGACAAGTATACTGTCCACATATGGCGCCTTTTATCTTGTGTTTCTAGACTTATATGTTTTTGCGGACACGTAAGGAAATGTAAATATGTCATTTCTTTAAGGGAGTTTGGCGTAATAGTTTCCACCAGGAGCAGGATGGGGAATAATCTCAAAAGGAAACTAGCTGTAGTCTTGCAGTGACCCTGCAAGATCCCAAGTCTTCGCAAAATCTTGAAGTCTGTGACTAAAAACTCACTTGTCTTTAGATATGAGGGTGTCAGACTTTCTTTTAATAGTCTTTTGAAAGTATTTTCAAAACCATCTAGTGTATGGTAGACCTGCAATATCTAACTGTAATGACGCCACTGCTGTTCTGTGAGGTGCTTCATTACTCGACACAAAAGCCAGTCTAACTCCAACAGTCTCCCTTTCTCCCCCTCATTTTCTTCCCTTCACGCAGAGCGGTTGATGTCGGGCTCCTGCGACTCAAAGTCCAGTGGGGACTCCAACTCCACCCTGCGCAGGGAGCTGAAGCAGTTCTTCGGCTGGGTGCGGAAACATGCCTACGGCTGCAGCAGCATGTCCATGAAGCTGTACGACCAGTGGCGAGTGTTGATGCAGAAATCCCACAAAGCTCGCAACCAGGTAGGTAAGCATCACTAATGCAGGGGACACGCAAATCTAAATCACACACACGCATGCACGCAGACATGTGCTGCACAAACGGACACAAAGCAAAAACAGTTCTGTTTTATAAAAGCTGATGTGTAACAGATTTTTGTCTTTTAATTCAGGTTCTCCAAGGGGATAAATCCTAGCACACGCTACGTTTACGAGCAGAAAACAAGTCAAGAAAAGAACTGAGTGTGTTTCTGTCTGTGTGTATTTGTGTGTGTGTGTGAGAGAGAGATTGTATTCGTATATGGGAATTATAAGACATTTTGCTCTGGACATTTCGCTCAAACACCAGCCGTGGCCGTGAGAAGACATCCAAGAACAAACTGTGGGATTTTCTTCTTTTATGCATCTTTTCCAGTCGACATGAGCACTTTTTTTGTCTGAAAAGGTGCAACTGAGAAGGTGGATTTGCCACGGACATACTGGCATCATCATTAGCGAGATGCCATGTGGACTACTCTGCTTTCTCAAAGGACGTTGTAGCATGAATAAGTTGGGCATCTGTAAAGACGTTTGGTGTGCACCTGCTCTAAATGTGCTGATCAAAACAGATTCAAACAAACTAGACATGTTGCTCAAGCATCTAAAAGTATTTCCTGACCTGTTTTTGAGTTTCTCCTATGGATCCAAAGCACCATCTAGTGGCTGTTCAGCGTCCATGGATACTGCAAATCAAAGAAAAAAGTAACAAGTTATCCAACAGTATTTCTAAACCATGCTTTGTTATATAAGTGCCAAACTGGTTCACCCAGCATTCATGTGTTTGATGTGAGCGACAGTATGTGACTGATGGTGTTTGTGTGTGGAGACGTTTCACTGCCTTTATTTTTGTACTGAATCGTACCAGCATATTTAAAACTGTATAAAGTTAATGTTTTATGTCTTAAGTTATGTTTAGTTAGTAAAGAAAATATCAATGACTGAAATTGTTATCGATCTCTGATGTTGTTCTATAAAAATGTTGTCAGAAACACAGGGTTTGGAAATGAGTTGTGTGCACACCAAAGCAAACACAGTGATAAACAGATCTCCACTCCTCCAGTTATGGGCATCTTTAATATCAGTAAGCTCCCATTGCTCAGAATACAACACATTTCCTGCCACGGGATTTGCTTGGCATGTCTGAACTCAAATATTTCCAAACAGCGATTTATATGAACAAAAAAGACATTTAATAACATGAATATAGAATGTAATTTTCTCTTAAATCCACTGTTAAACTAAACAGAATGCATGCAACAAATTATGTGACTTCAAAGATAAAATGTCTGGTCAGTGGTCTCTTAAGTGTTCTTTATATCAGGGTGTCGACAGGTATCAGACAGTTAAATGAAATGCTTTTTAGACCTGTTTAAGACACCTTTTAACCAAATGTAGGACAGATTTTTGGAAAAGTCATGTTTTACTTATTTAAGTGTCGCAAGTAAGCATTGCAGGTGAGTAGTATATATGTGTGCAGAGATAAGTGTTCTAGGGCTGCCACTAACGATTATTTTCATTGTCGACTAATCTGTCGATTATTTTTTCGATTAGTCGACTAATCATTTCATCGAAAAATGTGTTAAAATGTTGAAAAATGTCGGTCTGTCTCTCCCAAACCCCAAAATTACGTTATCTAATGTCTTGTTTCATACTCACGCCAAAGGGTTTTAGTTCACTGTCACATGAGAGTGTGTAAAGCTGCCAATATCTGAACGTAAGAAGCTGCAGCAAGAGTATTTTGGGGTACTTTTGTAGCACTTTTCTATGAAAGATGACGAATTAGTCGACTTCTAAAATAGTCACAGATTATTTTAATAGTCGATTAGTCATCGATTAGTCGACTAATCGTGGCAGCCCTAAAGTGTTCTGTAGGAATATGATTATTAGAGTGAATAAGTCAATCTACATTTTGCCAACAGGTAAGTATGAAGTATTATGAAGATTTGTAACATTCTTTTACATAGAAAGCAGTGTCAGAAATTAGCAAGGGCCACGGGCCGTTTGGCCCACAATTTAGCCAAGAATGCCCCCAAAAGCCATGTTCTGGGGGACAAAATTGCCCCCAAGTTTTCGAAACAACTATATGTATTTATATTTTTAACAGTATTACAATCTGATATTAAAGTATAATTTTATTTTCATTAAATTAATTTACCATCGCGTCTACAACTCATTTTCCAGACATAATCAACGAGATTGCACTGATTACGTGAGAGTAATCTGACAGAGAAGGGGAGGGGGCTTTGCTGTACCATAAGTATAAATTAACCATTTCTTGGGTGATCTGTGTCTACACAATGACAAATTAATGAAAAATCAAGGTAGAATGAATGTTAAATTTGTTAAATTTTAAATTTATATATATATATATAAATATATATAGGCCTTTTTAACAGTAAAAGTAACTGTAATGTGGTGAAACATTAGTACTGGCATCAGTAGATTAATGGTTAAATGATCACATTTAAACTGGTTGAATTATAGGAAATCTGAGTGATATTTTGCAACCATAACTTTATGTAACCCATTATTTATTTTATTTATAGTGGTTTCTACTCAAGAGTGAAGACACTATCTTAGTTGGTTTTGCTTTTTGTTGGAACATAATTACAATTTTTTGATGGCCCCCAAACATTTTGAAAATGCCCCCATTTTTTAGACCTTGGGGGCCAAAACTGCCCCCAAAATATTTTGTTAATTTCATACCCTGATAGAAAGGCTTCACTCATTTTCACAACAAGAAATTTAAACATGGTTAAATGAAATTAGATAAAATGTTTGTGGTAGTTAAGACCTCACAAATTCAAATTGAAGAGTATTTAATGACCTTTGAGGCTTTACTGTTGTTACTTTTTAAGGACCTGTAGACACTCTGTATAAACTCTACATCTTGTGTTAATATCAGATTCTACACCTGAGCAAACTGTGGCTCATATTCGGCATCACAACCCCAAAGCCACATTGGCATCCCTAAATTTGTGAGTTTATATTCTGAAAGTTTTTAAGATGTGGCTTAATCCAGAACTGCCTCAAACACTTAAAAAGTTAAAGACAACTTTATCATAAGACCAATACATTTCAGCTTGTGAGCTTCAGGCTCATCATACTACCTCTTCAGCAGTGGCACTTTAGAAACTAAACTATTAATTAAGAAACCAAAGTGTTTCAGTATGTGATTCCTTAAAGGTCCAGTGTGTAGGATTTGGTGGCATGGAGTGGTGAGGTTGAAGAACTAAAAACTCCTCTTATGCCAAGCGTGTCGGATTATTACAGTGGTTGATGTGTAAACATGAGTTTTGGGCTACTGTCAGACAACATGGTGGACTCTGTGGAAGAGGAACCGCTCCCTTTGTAGATATAAACTCATTCTAAAGGCAACAAAAACACAACAATTCTTATTTTCAGGTGATAAGAAACTCATGGAAACACAGCTATGAATATTATATTCAGTTTCTGCCAATAGAAGCCCCCTAAATCCTACACCAGTGATGGTCAACTGAAGGCCCACAGGCCAAATCTGGGCCCCGATAGGGTGCCAGGTGGCCCCCCACAACATTTTCTAATTCAGAGGGAAAATGTTTTTGGTACTTTTAATGTACATTAAGCACCATCTGGCCACCCCTATGAAAACTTTCTGTGGCTACCACTGCTCTTTAGACTACTCCCCATTCTCCATGTGCGTTGGAAAGTAGGTTGAGTCGTGGCAGAAGTCCTTACTCACTTTTCTAAAAATAAATACAAACTCCAGATATATTGTCCAACTTTTCAAGTGATTCTAATTAATCTAATTTTGACCAGACTGCACTAAAGATCCTGTGAATGCCATTTTAATGTGGTTACTGAGACCAAATGTGTTGAAGAATCCTGGCTAAGCTTATAATAATTTAGCAACCACAGAAAAATGAAATTTCCTGGAGTGGCAAGAGTGTCAGTGGCAGAACATGTGCATTTGGCCAAGAAAAGCTTTTACACCTCATGGTTAGGGAGCACAAACATAACACCAATGGCCACATGGTGGAGCTATCTGCACCTCAATCTAATTAGTTCTTCCCATATTTTCATTGGAATCTGTGAATGCTCTCCTGATAACTAAAAAAAAAACAATTAGGAATGCAGACTTTGTAGAAGACAATAAAAAGCTGACATCTTCCCTAATGAATCCAGGCTGCATCTCAAACCCAGTCCCACACCAGTGATGGGACACGCTGGCTGCATTGTCTCACTGTTTATCAGGGAAACCTAAGACAGTGGTTGTGTTTCCTGTCAGCGTAGCGTGTTCCTCTCCTGCTGGTGACATGGCAGAGTCTTATTACTGAGCCTGAGACCATTCCAAGTCACTGGTGCTTAATATTTAACCAGTGTGGGGTTTAACTTGGTCATGGCTCTGCTCGTGAGGCCTTAGTTACCTCTGCCTTCAGGCATAGTATTAGAAGAAAGAATAGGAGAGCAGGGGGGTGAATTTCTACCTGGGTTTCTCATGCTGAAAAGCAAACATTTCTGTCTTTGCTAAAGGTTAATTCTCCTCTGGGTTTTTCTGACACTGATGACATTTTTCAGATGCAGGAGTGGTGGCCTAGTATGGAATATGGCCAATTTAGAGTCACCAATTAACCTGCATGTCTTTGGACTGCGGGAGGAAGCCAGAGACCCCGGAGAAAACCCACGCTGACATGAGGAGAACATGCAAATTCCACACAGAAGGGCTCCCCCACCCCAGGGTTTGAACCCCTCCAACCTGGGTTCGAAACAGGAACCCTCTTGCTGTGAGGCGACTGTGCTAACCACTGTACCACCGTGACATCTGTAAGATTTAGTAAAGTACAAGTGCCTTAAATTGTGCTTGAGTAAATGCACCTACAGTAATTACTTCCCACTACTGAGTGCTTATAAATTTAGGCTTTTAAGTCTGACTGATTTACCAGCCAATAGAAAAGAAAACACACAAACATCCCTGGAGATTTTTTAATATTCAAAAGCTTGGGTTTTTTGTTTGTCTGTTTTGTTTTCCTTTGTGGAAGAAGCCATTTGGCACACTGTTACATCACCTTACTAAATTTACCAGCTACTTTGGCAGGCAGCGAATCATTCAGAGATTTTGCACTGGGCTAAAATTATATTTACAGAGAGTAAAAAAAAAAAAAAAAAAAAAACCTGAACCAATCTTAATACTTAACAATCCCTGGTTTTCATTACAACACCGCTGAGCTTGTCAAATATCCACCTGCAACAGAAGATGAGTGGAAGTGCTTTCATTTTTAATAGCATGTGCACTGAGATGCTATTAGTTACAGTACAGCTTACATACTGTAGCTGAGAGGTTCACCACACACACCACAGGTCAGCTGTAGTAATCTAATGCCTCGGAATAGGATAACAAATTAGCTACATTACATGTGGCTGACATGATTGATGTAGCAGTGGTTTACAGGGACAGTTCACCACACAATCAAACATATATTTCCTCTTACCTGTAGTGTTGTTTATCAGTGTAGATTGTTTAGTGTGAGTTGCAGAGTGTTGGAGATATCCGCTGTGGAGATGTCTGCCTTCTCTCCAATATAATGGAACTAGATGGCGCTCGGCTTGTGGTGCTCAAAGCGCCAAGAAAATACATCTGAAAAACTCAACAGTGATATCTCTTTCTAGAAATCACAACAGCTACTCAAAATAATCTACAGGCCTTGTTGTAGGAGCCATGAATTAATGTTAAATTAGTGTTTTAGGATATTTTTTTATTATTTTGTGATTGCAGTATTGGGAAAGTCAGGTCACATGGATGGGGCGATGACACTCAATCAATATGCGCAACTCATGTTCACCTGTGTGGTTTTTTTGGTCAGAGAAAAAGGGTGAGTGGGTCGTTGTATTTTTTCGTTGACCGCACTTTTCCTTCTTTGCTGTGATCATCTTAATTGTAAGTTTGTGCACGTTATAAGTTGATTTCTTTTCATTAATAAATTTATTTAACATATTTTTGGATCTTGGCGCATCTCTTGTTGGCGTGTCAGACAAGTTACCCAGGCCCAGCCTCAGCCTCTCAGCGACTTTTAGTTTGTTTCCTGCAGTCGCTACACTTGTTGTGAGCAGTTTCATGTAGGAACTATTTTCTTTTTATTGAACGCTGTACGATTGTATCAACACACAGAAGGAAGAGTGCATCTACTCATGGACAAGAGGCTGTTCGTGATAGCATGAGATGTAAACATTAATAGTGTCCTCCCTGGCTGAGCTAACTTGAGCTAGTTCAGTGGTGCTAGGTGAGCTAGCAGTAGATGCACACTTCCTTCTGCTCAGTGATACAGTCGTCGGGTGTAGTTCAGAAGAAAGAAAATAGTCATCTTGAGTAACCAGGTCATGATTTCTGGACAGAGACATAGCTTTTTAATCTTTAAAAAAAGGTATTTTTCTGGCGCTTTGAGCACCACGAGCCGAGTGCCATTTAGTTCCATTATATTCAAGAAAAGGCAGACATTTCTATGGCCAATACCTCCAACACTCTGCAACTCACCCCAAACAATTTATACTGATAAATAGCTCTACAGGTAAGAGGAAAAATGTGATTTTTTTATTTTGGGGTGAACTACCCCTTTAAGATTTTACTTAAACAAAGCACTGTAACTGAATTAATATGTTCACGGCACAATAAGCTGAACAGAAGCATCTTTATTTAAAGATGTGTCTAAAGCAATCACTGTCTCTCCTCTTTTTAACCCCTCAGAGTCATTTTATGACCCATGTTGTGAAATCCCTCTGTCCTGAGGGTACCTTGGGGAAAAGGATGTGGAGAGCAGGTTGGGGCGTAACCAGGGCCCCGGTCAAGATAATGTTTCTTTCACCTCACGGTCATGTATAATTCAGCCCAGGAGGCTGCGGATCACCTGGAGGGAGCCACACACACACACACAAAAAGGATGTGTCTGAAGTGACAGCGGAGGAGGAAGAGGACAAAGAAGAAGGTGGAAGAAAGAGGCCAGCAGAGCATGCAGGAGGTGGTGAAGAAACGGCCGATAATCTCTGCTAGAGAAAGAGGTCAGTTTAAGAAGGCTGTATGTGTATGTGTGTGTGTGTGTGTGTGTGTGCATCCACATGGACTTTATTATAGCTGGTTTTCACTATGAAATTCTCTCACAGCATTATTCAGCCATTGCTCCATACTTGTTTGAGATGTCTACTTTGTTTAGAGTCCATTCCCAAACATGTAGAGGAGGACCGTTAAAATGCCTAACCATAGAAAATAAGAGAAAGAGCTCCATATGGAAATCATCAGAGATGACACAGCCCGAGCCAAAGAGCAGTGGGTGTGCCATACTGCTGCACGGAGCTGTATCTGTTGCATCATTCTCATCACTGTCCTCCTCCTCCTCCTCCTCTCAATGATAGGCCCGGGCCCTGGACGCTACCGGCTGCCCCCTACAGTCGGATACATCAACCATGACTTCACCAAGCCCAGCAGCCCTGCATACTCCTTTCACAGCCGCATGAGCAGTGCCAGTGAGTTATCTAACTTGTTACATGTTTTAATCTGTTATACTGAACTGCAGTGCCACAGTTTTTAATCAGAGGGACCCTCTGGCGATTTTCAACTAGCTTTGTATCATAATGATGTGGGCAGTTAGTAAATGACCTGTGGCCTCTCAAATTCAGATAAGACGGTAAAACTAGGCAGTGCTGATCCAATATTAACAAGTTTATGTTACTGTATAGCATATTTCTAACCTAAAATATTGTCAAAAATGTATTTAAGCGTACCGTTTAGCTGTAAATCTTGGTAGTTTGTCGCTAGTTGGCCGCCATTTTGTTTCCTTGGATTAACGGCCGAGCTCTTACGTCTTACGTCACCCACCAATGGACAGAACAGCGATGTATTGACCCGCCCTACGCTCGCTATGATTGGCTAGTACGCGTTGTTGTCACTGGTTGGATTGGTTAGATTTAGGTAAGAGGAGTTTGATTGGTTAGAGCAGGCTGGAGCGTTGCGGTGCACTGCATTCTGGTAGTTGGAGGTTTTCTGCCTTTAGAACAAAATCAAAATGCCGCAGCCTTTGTATTCTGTTCTCTCTGGTTATATAGCACCAAATTCAAAAGTATTTGCGTCTGTCTTCTGCACTGACATCCCAGTTGTGTGAAAAGTCCATCTTTTAAGCTGTGAAATACCTTTTTTTAAATGTGAAATACGTGTCTTGAAGTGGTTTACTTCATTTCATGAGGTCTAAAGGTGTCTTTGAATGACTGTTTGTGCTTCCTGTTTTCTGTAGTGGTCTCTGTGGACTGCAGCCCAGGACCAAGGTACCAAATTGACGCCAAGGTCACTCGGTTTGGCCGAATGGAAACCCCCTCCTATTCCATTCTGGGCAGAGGGAGGCGCATGGGGAATGATAAAGGTGATATAAATGACCCTGTTGTTTTATTGTTTTGACCATTTTATGTTGTTTTTATTATTTTAACTTGCTCTCCACACATCTTTGATATGCAGGCTCAGGGACTGTGTTGTGCTGTATGAATGTTTGTGTTCTTGTATGTAGTGTTGTTTATTTTTGTTGCACCTTGATCATAAAGAAGCACTCTTATTCTGCCTTGCATAGAGATGTAATGAAACTGAACTGGCTGATAGATGCTGGGTAAATGAGACATATTTACATCCTGATAATTAGGTAAAGAATGTGTTTTTCTTTAAACCATCACACCATCAAAATATTAGAAGAGGATTCATTTAATAAAAGTGATAAAGAAAAGAAAACTTTCCAAATTAATTTCTATTCGCATTGATAGGTGAGCCATTTCAGACTCCAGGGCCGGGGGCCTACAGCCCAGAGAGGGCTCCGCCCCTCAACGCTCACCACAGACCACCATCATACACCATCGGCAGTCGCACCAGATATCGCTCTGTGGACGCTGTGCCAGCGCCAAACAGGTGAAGACAGCAGGACACGGACATTAAAGGCTTGTTTATACTCCAGTTAAGTACAAAAATAATATTTCCATTTCGCACATTGTAACTGTCACTGCACACAAACTCATAAACATCCTGTACATTGACATAGGTACATCCACTAGAGGGCAGCACAAACCTCTGCCTTTCCTTTGCTACTGTCCCATTCATATTTACTTCCCATCCAATCTCCTAGCTGTTCTGTAGTAACTGTTGGTCCCTTTGCCCGGGTGAAGTAACCTCGTATAGGTGTTCGAAATTTCTGACCCACTCACTTAACCTCTCCCTTAAAAAGTACCGCCATTTTTAAAATGTCTTTGTTGTGTACTGTGGTCATGTCACACTTGAAGTATTGGCTATACTGCCCCCATGATTCCTGATGATACTGCTCAGGAAACATGCACAAATATGGACAACATGAATGCAGAGTACAGGCAGAAGGCCCCGTCCATGTCACTATCTAACACTGAGTATAAATGAGCCTTAAAGCTGGAGATTAGACTTATTTATTCTGTGGTATAGAGCTCTATGGGATAATATATTCCCTCAATATGATGAACATGAGCATTTTAATTTATTTTAAGTCAGTCCCACATATAATGTCTTTTCAAACCAAACCTGTATTTGTGTTTTAGTTCCCAACAAATTAACTCTTAACTCCTGTTTGAGTAGCTTTTTTTGGGGATACCATTGATCTCTTTAAAAAATAAAAGTAATTATTTGTGATATTTGTTGTTTTAAAATATTTACATCTTCTGTGGGAATAAATGAGTTTACCTGGGGATTGGGGAAAGTGTTGAGAAACCGAATATTGCCAGATTTAAATCAGAGAAACTGTTGCTGAAACGAAACATCTCTGTTGCTCACATGTTTTCGTCCCTCCAGCTACAGTCTCCCTAATCTGCTGGGCTGCCATGTTCCCAACAAACCCTCCAGTGCCAGCTACAGCTTCTCAGGACGGAGGAAGGTCGGAGCTCCCTCCGAAGATCTCTCCATGAGCCCTGGACCGGCAAAATACGACACCACCAGCCCGGACATTTACCGCCAGCGCCAGCCCTCCTTCTCCATACAGAAACGGACTAAGAAGCCCAATTATTCCTCTGCTATCCCCGGCCCCGGCACGTACAGCCCGGAGAAGTTTTACACACACCTCCCCAAACCGCCCTCCTTCTCTTTGGGTGTCAGACACTCTGAGTTTGTCACCCCGCTTGTGGTGGATGTTGCTGACTGACAGGGCTGCGGATACAATATGAATGCATTGTTTTTATTCAGTTTTCACATAAATGTGGAGCTGTCACACAATAATCTAAGAATGTGAAATGTGTCTTAAAGAGGGTCAAAACAGGTCATAAACTGATCATGTAAAAACTGATCAGACCACCAGACACTGATAAATAATTATTATACATGTCTAACAGTATGAATCTTATATTATCAGTTGCCCCAAAGACAAACAACTCCACCATCAGTTTTACAAAATAATAAATTACAACGTCAATGGAAATGTTCACTGTACAGATAACGTCCATTTACTTCTTTATAAATAAAATAAATATCAATAACTGTTGCTTGCATTTCTTGTGCAGTTTAAAGATGCGACCTGTTTGCAGTTACATCACTGCTAGCTTGACAGGACATGAATAAATAAAACAGGTAGTGAGAGGGAGAGTCTCTACAGTTTTCTTCGTGGTATGGTGATTTTTACAGGTGAGCTCCAGTCGCTGCACATGCCCAGACCCAGCAGCTCCTTCGCACACACCTGGAATACATAGGTCCTTCCTGGGGTCAGGCCCTTCAGCTCAACCTTGGTGCTCTCAAACGGACCCAGCTGGAGGAGAAAATATAGGATATGTTTTAGTAAGACCATCCTCTACTTGACTAAATTGATTTAAAGGAATATTTTGACATTTTGAGAAACAGTTATCAGCTTTCTTGTCAAGAGTTAGAAGAGGAGATTGAACTGGTCTGTCCTTTAAAAATGAAGCTGGGGCCAGGAGTTGCTTAGCTTAGCTTAGCACAAACACTGGAAAGAGGGGGAAACAGCTGGCCTATCAAAGCTCAGTAATAAACACCAACATGAATAAGTGTATTTCCCAAAATGTCAAGCTAATCCTTCAACGCTGATTTAAATGAGAAGGCAAACTATCCCCCACCAGACAACCATGCAGGCTTCATACAGTTACCCAGCGTTTCCCATACACTAATTTATTCAGTCTTATTTGATTGAAGAGCTGCATGCATCACATTCACTCAAGCCCTCCTTGCTCCCTCTCCCTCTCTGTGTTCCTCAGTCCGCAAGTGAGACAAGAATTAACAAGCTAGCCACCCCACAGTCCCTCCGCCTCGCTCCCTGCCACTGTAGACTGTTTCCTGGGGAGGAGAGCAGGCAGCAGCTCAGGAGATGGAGATTCAGACTTCAAACAATCCCAGTGCCGGGTGTCACGGCAGGCTGGTGGCCTGGCCGCTGCTGCTGGATCTAACCTGTGTAACGGCAGCAACAGAAAGTTTGCTGATCTGGCTGGGAGTCGTGGCTGTCAGGTCCCTCGGTTCTGGGGTTTGTGTTGGCTGGATTTGGGTTGCTGCAACTGCTGACTGGGGGTCCGTCTCTGGAGCTGCTGCCTGCTCTTCTTCCTGTAACGTGGTGTGTAGTGGCGGGCAGTGAGGTGGAGGACACACTGTGATTCAAGGCTCTAAGGTTAGCTAATGTAAGCTATTTAAACGTCAACTTGAAGCTGCAGCCATGAGCCTTAGGTTCTGGTTAACAGAAGACTAAATGATTAGCAACACTGTCTATTTGTTTCACCTGTCATGCCATTATATAGGTGATGTGTGATGCAATGGCCTCCAATTGGTTCCTCCCGCTATATCGGTGGAGCCATACCTGTGTTGTATATTGACAGCCCTGACGACGACCTGCAACGGTCCAAACATGTTGGCTCTTTTAACGATTTAGCAACTAGAATCAGGGGTTAAAGCAAGAAAAATGTTGTGCCTGAAATGTGGAGCACGGAAGATTGTGTGCCTGAAATCTGAAATCTTTTCCGGAGCGGGAGGCTTGGTGTTGCGGTAACAAAATGAAGAAATAGAAATGTATGTGTTGCAAAGGAACGTGTTTATCAAAACGAAAAAAAGATTATAGCTTTAGTAGTTATTTTCAGATTAAACTTTTATAGCATAATGAGTTTATAAAAAAAGATTAAACTTTCAGTGGTTACCAGACTTTTTGACTTATAGCTCCTACATCTCTTTTTACGGTGGCCCTGAAGGTCAAAACACAACAACATTTCACAAAACACAACATTACAGAAAACACAACAACATTACAGAAAACACGACATTTCACAAAACACGACATTTCAGATTACGGAAAAGGTAGGGACAACACTTTTTGTTTCTGATTGTAAACCCGAGTCAGTTCATAGTTTATTCAATGGATACAGCCAGAGAAACGTGCTAAAATATAAGCTGATGTGATTGGTTGTTTCGATACCAGTCAAGAAATGACACTTTGTGAATGGTCAGCTACGCGGAAGTGTAGACACTGTGATGCACTTTGAAAGCAGACAACATGTACTGTCCACATTGTGAAAAGAAGTATGAGTCGATGCCAAATTTCTGCATGTCTTGCGGAAGGACATTGGCATTATTTAAAGAGGCCGAGGGGACGCACAATGAGGACGTTGCAGGCTCAACTTCAGGTAAAATATCACGTTTAACTGAGGTTAACATGTTATGTATAATTTTTAACTGCAGCCTGTCTCGCGATTGATGTTTGGGCTCACTCATATAAAATGTGAATTACAAAAACACAACCTGGGCCACATTCAGCTAGGTTGCCAAAACTAGTTTTTCTCTGTTTGTGTAGCTGCGGTGGATGCGGCCCCAAAAATGCCATCACTGAAGATCTTCCTCGAATACAGGAGGAAGAAATCAGAGGAAAGGCTGAATTTCGCTTATCAGAGGAGGAGTCTGAAGAAGAAAGAACAGCAAAAAATACAGGTAACCTTAGCCAATGTGGGGTGAGGGGGAGGTGCTGAAAATGATGGTTAACTGGAAAATATAGATGGTAACGTCACCCGTTGAAGATTTTTAGTGAAGACCATTACTTTGCTTTAATGTCAGCCAAACATTTGTCCAGGTCCCTGCAGCTCTGATATTATGGCCCTTCTAACTTCATTTGTTGAGGAGTAGTTGCCCCGTCTCCTTAGTCCTAACTCCTTCAACCATGCTTTCAGGGTTCCGAGGGACATGTTAATGTCATGGTGGGTTGAAAGCATATCAAGAATGACATTATATGTATGTCCTCTTTCAAAATATTCATCTATTAACGCCATCTCGTCCTCCATTCTTTCCAACGCAGTTTAAAACTCGTGCACAGACACAGCTGAGTAGAAACAGGAATTGACGTTACACTGTCGGGTTCTGCCCAATTAGAAACAAGAGGTGTTGTCCCTACCAGCCCTACCTTTTCCATAATCTGAAATGTTGTTGTGTTTTGTGAAATGTCGTGTTTTCTGAAATGTCATTGTGTTTTCTGCAATGTTGTTGTGTTTTCTGCAATGTTATTGTGTTTTGACCTTCAGGGCCACCATACCTTTTTGCCTTGGTGCTATTTATTTTTAGAAGCTAAATCATTAAGGCTGTTTGCAAAATTGTATCGCGCTTGATGTGAATTAAACAGGCAGTTATGTCGAAATTTCGCCTCTGGGCAAGCATGTCATCATTGAAATGGATCATATAACGTTGTGGTGGTGACTTTAAAACTTCAGCATAGAGGACTTTTATTGCAACTTTCGTTTCTCTCTGGTTTCTGTTACCTTACCTTCAAAATTACCGCTGGCTTACCGGAGCCTCTCCTGCTCCGCCTGTGCTCTGTGTCTCAATGTGACATGACGTGAAAGCATGCACAGGCATCAGTGTTGATTGGCTATCACTTGTGCCGTGTAACCAATCAGCTTGGTCAACTGCCGGTGGGACATTGTTACAAAGCCCAATGTAGTGGGGACTGCAGGCATGGAGCAAGACGGCTGTATCAGAGCCAAAGGAGCGAGTTTTAAAATACATTTATTTGATCGGTTAGCGATGAAAAAACGTCTGATGACGATTATGGTAAACAGTAGGTTGTGTTTACTCGCACACTGTGCGCCTAAATCATTTTCCCGGCTTGCACATATATATATTTTTAGGGGCAGATATTTTTTAGTAGTACCTGGAGTACCTGGATTGCCCTCCTGCCGATCCTGTTGTTTCCTGTTCTCCACAAGTACCTGACCCAAGATTTTGATCTACGTTTGTTTATACAGAGCAACCAGTCGTCACTCTCTTTTTCAAGTTTTATTTTGTCTATTGTCAGACTCTCTTTTTGATACATCTGTCTTCCTTTTTTGGGCTGCTTTGCAGTGTAGGCAGTTGTTGCAAATGCTAAAATAGCAGCTTTCTCTGCAGGATTCTAACTGTTGAATCAGGCTTTTACAAAAGGACATCTGCATTATAGAATAGCCAATAAGAACACCCTCTTTCTTAAATGACCTGTGATCAGCTAAAGTCTCAGGCTAGATTTTCTAAAGCCTGAAAACAAAGCCGAGAGGAAGTGCAGTGTTCTCTAAGATCACTAAAATTAGAATATGCTCAAAGGTTATTTTGGGGTTCCCCCCTGTTAATCCAAAATTACCTACTACAGCTTTAACAATATAAGAAGTACTATTGTATAGTTACATTTAAAACCCATGAGAAAGGCTATAATACATGGGGATAATACATTTTCAGCATTGTTTTAGCTGAAATGAAAGGGATTACCACAGATGAAGGAACTTCTTTAAACATTCTTGCAGTTACCTAAACAGTGAACTTCCTCTTGTGGTGTCTGTGTGTGTGTTCAGTACCGGGTTTTCAAACCACACTGCTGTCATTACTGCTGATGTAAATAATTCTTACATTGACAGACTTCGGATTGCCCCTGTTTTCCCATCGATATAGTATCTGGTATTTTAGGGGGAAGATGTTTAGGTTAGCCCAAGAAGGGGGAGGAGACCACTGCACCAGCAGGTTTCTGACGTCCTGAGGGGAAACCCGGACATTTACGGGAGGATCTGGTTTCACTACAGAGAGGAGAGAGAGACGGTAGCTTTAAATGAAAGTGTATGTACAGTATACATTATCACTTCCTTTATTCTCTTGGAGATTGGAATATTTATCATGTCAGTTCTCACCTATATCCTCCAGCATGAAGCTTGATAGATGGGAGCTGCTTCCACCAGAATAAACTGCTGTGATGTTGAAGATGTAGTCAGTGAGGAGCCGCAGGTTGGGCAGTTGGCAGTGCCACAACTAAAAAACAAAAAAAACAAAACATACATGACTATATGTGATGCTAAATTGTGTGTATTATTTATAGCTTCATAAATATATCATTTATATATTTCATGTCTCAATCTCAAAACTACTTTAATTTTTGCACACTGACAGCTCATTTATTTATTTATGTATTCAAAAAATTAAAACTTAATCTTAAAAACATACAATAAAATATAGATTTGTGCAAGAGAGGACGGACACTTGGGAGAATTTCCACCACCGTAAATACATAATGCATACACGGCATGTTGATTACAGCTTCTGTTTAACAAGAAATGTTAACAGGGGTTTTCCAAAGCTCAGCCAATCCTGCGTGACCAGTTGGGAAATACAGTTAAGAGTGTCTGGACCAACATTACTGTAATATTTTCATAATATTCACACTGATTATTGACGTGTGTTTGGTTTCATTTTGACTAAAATCAGACTGAGTTTTGGAAACCCCCTCTCCAGCTGGAGATACACTCTATTTAATATGAGGGTAAATAAAGCTGGTACCCGTTCAGATGAGGATGACGATGTTGAAGTCAGATCAGAGGATGAAGAGCCGGGTTGGATAAGTTGGCACTGCTTAGTGTCCAGTGGTCTGTGTCGCTCACTGACAAACACATTAACACAAATACAAATGAGCTTCTTAACGAAACCTGACGACTGGAGTGTGTTTTGCTAAGAGGTGTCAGTGGCTTGGGTCAGTACACAGATGGAGGAGGAGGGCGGCTGTCAGATTTACCTGTAGGTGGCAATGTAGTGTGTCGGAGGGGAGATAGAGGGTTCAGGCCAGGAGCAAAGAGTCATGTTTGGGTAGCTTGAACACCAGCAATGCACTCTGGGAGTGGAGGGAGGAGCTGAGGGAAGAAATTACACTTAGTCACATGTAACGTGACCGAGAGCGTAAAATACACAAAAAGTTTTTCAAGATGTAACATATTTGCTTCTGTGTAAAGCTCATGTTAAATTCCTGCTTTCTTGTTTGTTTTGTCAGAGCAAACCTCTCCTCAGGGTCTGCTTGCTCACGTTCTGTGTGCTTGAAACAAACAAACAAACAAAACGGTGTTCCAGGTCGATCTCATCCTCAGGTCATCAGATATCGACGCTTTGTCACAGCCCTTGGCACATGATATCGACGCCAAAAGCAGCCTTTAGCGTATTTATGAGTCACACCAGGCTTTCAGTTTTATTCAGTGTAAATCCATCCACAGCAATACTTGACGCTGAGGGCAAAGGACGTAGTATAATGAGCAAGAAAGTCCATGTGGCGTGGGAGGGAGGCTGATGGGTCAAACAAAACAGGACTTTCACCCAGGAGACTGCTGTTTAACGCAACATTACATAATTTACATACAGTCATGATGCACGGATGTTACTTATGCCAAAAACATGATTTTTTTTTTTCCAAATATAACCAAGTTATTTTGTTGCCTAAACCTACCAGTGAATGTTTCACAACACTGAGCATGTGTTAGGATGTATTTCAGCTGTGCTTCACCTAAAGACGCTAAAGCAGTGACACTCTTGCTTTGCCTGGGGGCCACTTTTACAATATGACAGGAGGCTAGGGGCCAGTTTCTGGGATTCAAGGACATTCAGGTTAAACTTAGGCTTAGGTGGGACCTCTGTCGAGGGTTTGGGGGGGGATCCTCTCTTAGCACTTTTTGATAAACACGCTCTATTTTGATGCTTTTTAATGTTGGTGAAGATTCTCAGTCATCCAGGTCACGGTAATCTTAAGCGCTATATCCTTGGCAACTGGACTTGCTTGCTATATATACGAAGCCTCTTTGATGAGAGGTGAAATGTCTTCAACTACTCAAGCAAGTCCAGTTGCCTGTGAAGGAGTGGATCTGGATGTTTGTCAAAGGAAGTAATAAAGTTTTCCATCTTGGTTCGGACTGCAGAGTCTTTGTGTTTATCGACAATGCTGTTCCACAAGTTGTCCTGAAGTTCATTGTCTTTATAATTTTGTTTTGTTTGTTTCCTTTCTCTGAAAAATCAACCTCATTCTTACAAAAACATTACTGTGTAATATTTGCATTCTGTGTGAAAGAACTCACAACAAAAACAACAGTTTGAAGGCCCAGACACACCAAACAGACATCAAAGAACTAGTGGCAATGATGGGGACTGGTGCGTCGCCTCAAGTAGCCTGTGTCTTGACCAAATAGTTATACTTGAACACATTGCAAAGACTACAGCCAACTAGCACATATGTTCTGCACTTGCATGAGAGGAAATAACTCCAAATGTTTAAAGGAAACTCGAGCAGGTCCAGTTGCCCACGATATAGCACTTAAGATGCTTCTTAACGCACTCTGACACCTTTTTTCAAGTACAGGAATACCCCAGTCTGAACACTTTAATTTTTGTATTTTTATTGTGAAGAAAATGGTCGGTGGGTCACAAGATCCCAAGTGCATAATGTGTCAAGGGAGGAACTCTCAGTTGTTATGGCGGGAGTCGTTTCAGCTGCTAGAACAGTACTCGGATATTGGAAGTCAACAAAGCCCCCAAAAATAAAACAAATGGGTCAACTATATGCTGCCTATTATGAATCTGTGCTGACTAGGATGACTAACCATGCTCAAGGATCAATCTGGAGGGATTTTTGGAATTATTTTGTATGGTCTGGGGGCCCAGAAGTGTGATTTTTGCTTTGTTTTGTCCTGCCAATTTTTTGTATTTCTATTTATTCCTTTTGTTATGTATATTATTGTCACTGTCAATTGTAATGTGTTTATTTATTCAAATTTAACTTTATTATTTTGATTGTTTTTTGGCAGAATTGGACTGGTACTGTACCCCCTCTTGTACGGATCTCTTTTACCCTGTTTGTATTATTTTTGATAGTCAAGACTGATGTCTCATTTGACATGTAGAACCGTCATGTACCACCCTAACCAAAATCAACAAAAATTTGAATTAAAAAAAAAGAAAAGCAAATGTTCAGTGGGCCAGTCGGCACCCTATCAAGGACCAGATTTGGCCAATGGGTGAAAAGTTGAATATCTCTGTGCTAAAAAAGCGCCCTGTGCACACGAGACAAAGCCCCAGTATTTGACGACCTGGGAATGAGAATGGGTTTACTGTTCATACACAACCCTGGCTCTGTAATTGAGCAACAAAGTAGCACGGACCAAATCATACAACACTATTTTAGCTAAGAGAGAAAGGGGGCATTTGTGCTCATGCACAGTACAGGGGAAAGGCCATGGAAGTGTGAAGCAAAAGGCAGTGGGAATGAGAGGGACTGTAAATCCTGAATATTCTAATGTGCTGAACTCAAGACCGAATACCAACAATTTTTCTTCAGACTCATTTACTCCATCTTTAAAAGGTAAAATCAATTAAGTATTAAATAAAACACTTTTTACAGGGTAGAAATAAAATAAAATAATAGCATTAGCTTCATAAAATGACTCGATAACCACTCAGGGCAGGTAGAAATACGTCTTAGCAGAGTGAGATCTTCAGTGTGTAACAGCAGCATCACAGACAAATTAACATTAATTCTAAAAGTGAATAACTTCCTTATTATTTACTCACAGAGCACAGGGATAAAAACACAACTTAAAACCAACAACATGACATAAATAAAGCCTTAAAGCAAACGTCTAAGCTGTATAAACTGTGACTATATTTTCACTCAGTCTGGTACTCACTCCCTGATGTTGCAGTCACCCTCAGCAGGTCCAGCGCTTGGCCTCCAAGAACACACATGAGGAGAGTCACCATGACGCCCACACTTCCAACCATCGCAGCCATCAGTGCTTCAGGCAGGAGAAATTATTATCTGTGTAGTTTGTCTGTATAGCTTTGTAAATACTGTAACGAACCTTAACTTATGCAAGACAGCTCTACTGTATTCTTTGTTCAAAGTTCAGAGATAAGGAACAGTGTTACAGCCTGCCGACGACTCTGTGTGTGCGCTTGAGCAGCAGCTGTTTTAAACAGACGTTGTGGTCAGAATGAAAGAGGAACACTGGATGCGGTTAAACACAGAAAGAACCGTCTTGTCTCTGTGATGAGTCAACTTTCGTTATGTCATAGAAAAAAGTTTGAGTCATTCTTTCTTTTAATGTTGTATTCAAACTATTTGTAAATAGAGACACATAATGTTGTATTCAAACTATTTGTAAATAGGGACACATAAAATACAGCACAGGTACAAAGAGCGATGTACAAAATAAATCACCTGGCACATGGGTTTGGTTTACAGATATAAAAATAGCTTCATCAGTGAATTAAGTTGTTGGAAAGTGGTGCAGAGACAAGATAGTGCCTGTCTGACAGCAGCACCTGTCTGTGCTCTCAGGTACTCTCCTCTGCTTGTCTTGTGCTCCAGGCTGCCCTCTATTGCACAAAATGAGAAACAGCAGCTACAGTGTTGGCTTCATACCACACATAACATCGTGAACTAATACTCTGAGGTCTGATCCATCCATCGCGTCCACTTTAAGTGACCTGCACATTCACAGTCCAAGCTGTCAGACGTTTTCTCGATTGTCTCTGTGAGGCCACGACAGCACCTTGGCGCTCCATCCAGAGAGGGGGCTGCTGTGGAGGCCCCAGTTCAACCCACTGGGAGCTCCGTCTTTGGGTATGCTAATACTGTGAAGTCCTCCTCCGCTGGAGGTCCGCAGGGAGGTGAAGGCCTTGCTGATCCAGCTGTTCTTTGCTTCCTGCAGATCGTTGGCGAGGATTCCTTTCTGGTGCTCCAGCTCCTGTACGAGGATGAAACGGGGGTGTGTGAGGAATACAGCAGGAGAATGTGACCTTTACTTTAACGCAAGTGAATTTCAGTTGATGCATGTGCAATCATACTGTTTATGTTCCTGCATTTCTCTAAAAAACTTATATTACACAGATTTTTCAAAAGTTTGACAGAAATTAATTCTTTAAGTGAAAACTAATGAGTATACCTACGAGCAGTATTAAGGAAACCCTCTTTATTGTATTTATTTTGTTGCACTAAAGATCATTATTATATTATTACAGACTATAAGTATACTTTATAAAGTGTATGTAATACTACTACTGTGAAACTATGGAAAAAGATATCTTTTAGAGTGTAACAAAAGCAAAATTTTTGAGTCAACCATTAAACGTATATGAAAATCCACTGTAATTGTGCTTCTAGTTAGAATTGACAAAAGCGTACTTCCTACTAATACTAATTGAACAATATCATGTATTGTTTTTAAGTGTGGTGTGGGAAGAAATAAAACAACATACACCTGAGTACTACTGCTTATTAATTTACCTATTTCAAATGCATTTAAATTTCAATTTTAATGTTTATCCAGCACCTAAAGGGGACAGATGACGCTCATTTTAAGGTTCATACGTAATTTAGGTTTCTACTAGAAAATGTTTACATGCTTTCATGTTCAAGAAACACTCTATTTTCTTCATACTGTTTGATCTGGAACACCTGTGTTCACCCTCTGTCTGAGAAACGACGTTTTAGCACCTGTCTCTTTAAGCCCCCCCTCCCGAAAAAGCTCAGTCTGCTCTGATTGGTCAGCATTTCCAGGTCTTCAGGTGATAGTCACACATGAGCAAATGCAGGCGAGCGACTGTCACGCGCTGGGGTGATATTCATGCTTATCGTCAGCAGTGCTGGGTGGGATGCACATGGAAAGCTAGCTTGCAAGCTAATGTTAGCTAGCTTGCAAGCTAATGTTAGCTAGCTTGCTTATAAATACAGCAAAATATGACGTTATTGGTAGAGTTTCCATTTTCTTACATTCAATGTCTGTCTCTCGAATCTCTGACAGCCAGGCAGCATCTAACATGTGGGGCAGTTTGTATTTTCATGGCCAGTATCACACAATATTGGCTGTTATGTCTCCTCAGACATCAGCTAATTCCTTGTTGTTAGTTGAGACAGCGGCTTCACCAGTCAAAGTTGAACTCCACGTGATGTAAAGATTTAAATTTGCTTTGCCTCTGAAAGTCCCTTTGTCTCTGCAACATCACCGCAGCCAATGAATGACTGTAACGGCAAACAGCGGCACTTTCTACTGTGAAAAAACACCCATAAAACCTTCTAAACACAATCTGACGTGTTCCAGCAGGAATATGATCAACATCCAAACCGATAATCTACATTAAATGTTTTCCTGATGTTAGCATGTAGCTACATGTAGCAGTGTACGTAATGTAAACACTTGCAGTGGCGTGCCTGGAGCAGATGACCATACAAAGAACTCTGTCATGAGCTGACGTCAGCTTGTGGAAAAAACATTGAAACAAATTATTCAGAATGACGTCTGAGGTTTTTGTTCACTCTGGGGAAATCCTGTCCTACTTCCTGTCTTCAAATGGGCCTACATGTAGTGAGGATATTGTACATCACTGGGGTCCAAAAGCCAAAGTCTGTCACCATTTCTAACCTCGATGAGCATTCTGATACAACTGAAATTGATCTCTTCTTATTGAATTAAAGTTGGTACATTAGTTGCAATAATTAAGTTTCCCTGTTAGGGTTCAGGGAACGGATATATTCCCAGGAAAATACCTAAAGTTAAAAACCTTTTGTTCTCTATTTTTGAGGTTTCATTTACATTCTTACTGATATTAAAGGGACAACACATGGTTAGCTGTCATGATGTGACCTGGATATTGCATGTTCAGATTCCCAAACTTGTGTGATGGTTTGATGGTCGGCTCTGACCTGGATCTTGCACTTGGCCTCCACCATCTGGAGTTTGGTCTTGGCCAACTCCTGTTCCAGCTCCCTGATCTGGGCCTTGAGGGACTCCTTCTCCTGGTCGTCTCTCCTCTGCTCTGCCTTTCTGTGACCTTCATCGTCTTCTTCCCGGCCTGGTTCAGTCGTCCCGGGGCCTTCTAACGCTGCTACTGCTGTTGCTGTTGTTGGAAAGTGGTGCAGAGACAAGATAGTGCCTGTCTGACAGCAGCACCTGTCTGTGCTCTCAGGTACTCTCCTCTGCTTGTCTTGTGCTCCAGGCTGCCCTCTATTGCACAAAATGAGAAACAGCAGCTACAGTGTTGGCTTCATACCACACATAACATCGTGAACTAATACTCTGAGGTCTGATCCATCCATCGCGTCCACTTTAAGTGACCTGCACATTCACAGTCCAAGCTGTCAGACGTTTTCTCGATTGTCTCTGTGAGGCCACGACAGCACCTTGGCGCTCCATCCAGAGAGGGGGCTGCTGTGGAGGCCCCAGTTCAACCCACTGGGAGCTCCGTCTTTGGGTATGCTAATACTGTGAAGTCCTCCTCCGCTGGAGGTCCGCAGGGAGGTGAAGGCCTTGCTGATCCAGCTGTTCTTTGCTTCCTGCAGATCGTTGGCGAGGATTCCTTTCTGGTGCTCCAGCTCCTGTACGAGGATGAAACGGGGGTGTGTGAGGAATACAGCAGGAGAATGTGACCTTTACTTTAACGCAAGTGAATTTCAGTTGATGCATGTGCAATCATACTGTTTATGTTCCTGCATTTCTCTAAAAAACTTATATTACACAGATTTTTCAAAAGTTTGACAGAAATTAATTCTTTAAGTGAAAACTAATGAGTATACCTACGAGCAGTATTAAGGAAACCCTCTTTATTGTATTTATTTTGTTGCACTAAAGATCATTATTATATTATTACAGACTATAAGTATACTTTTTAAAGTGTATGTAATACTACTACTGTGAAACTATGGAAAAAGATATCTTTTAGAGTGTAACAAAAGCAAAATTTTTGAGTCAACCATTAAACGTATATGAAAATCCACTGTAATTGTGCTTCTAGTTAGAATTGACAAAAGCGTACTTCCTACTAATACTAACTGAACAATATCATGTATTGTTTTTAAGTGTGGTGTGGAAGAAATAAAACAACATACACCTGAGTACTACTGCTTATTAATTTACCTATTTCAAATGCATTTAAATTTCAATTTTAATGTTTATCCAGCACCTAAAGGGGACAGATGACGCTCATTTTAAGGTTCATACGTAATTTAGGTTTCTACTAGAAAATGTTTACATGCTTTCATGTTCAAGAAACACTCTATTTTCTTCATACTGTTTGATCTGGAACACCTGTGTTCACCCTCTGTCTGAGAAACGACGTTTTAGCACCTGTCTCTTTAAGCCCCCCCTCCCGAAAAAGCTCAGTCTGCTCTGATTGGTCAGCATTTCCAGGTCTTCAGGTGATAGTCACACATGAGCAAATGCAGGCGAGCGACTGTCACGCGCTGGGGTGATATTCATGCTTATCGTCAGCAGTGCTGGGTGGGATGCACATGGAAAGCTAGCTTGCAAGCTAATGTTAGCTAGCTTGCTTATAAATACAGCAAAATATGACGTTATTGGTAGAGTTTCCATTTTCTTACATTCAATGTCTGTCTCTCGAATCTCTGACAGCCAGGCAGCATCTAACATGTGGGGCAGTTTGTATTTTCATGGCCAGTATCACACAATATTGGCTGTTATGTCTCCTCCAGACATCAGCTAATTCCTTGTTGTTAGTTGAGACGACGGCTTCACCAGTCAAAGTTGAACTCCACGTGATGTAAAGATTTAAATTTGCTTTGCCTCTGAAAGTCCCTTTGTCTCTGCAACATCACCGCAGCCAATGAATGACTGTAACGGCAAACAGCGGCACTTTCTACTGTGAAAAAACACCCATAAAACCTTCTAAACACAATCTGACGTGTTCCAGCAGGAATATGATCAACATCCAAACCGATAATCTACATTAAATGTTTTCCTGATGTTAGCATGTAGCTACATGTAGCAGTGTACGTAATGTAAACACTTGCAGTGGCGTGCCTGGAGCAGATGACCATACAAAGAACTCTGTCATGAGCTGACGTCAGCTTGTGGAAAAAAACATTGGAAACAAATTATTCAGAATGACGTCTGAGGTTTTTGTTCACTCTGGGGAAATCCTGTCCTACTTCCTGTCTTCAAATGGGCCTACATGTAGTGAGGATATTGTACATCACTGGGGTCCAAAAGCCAAAGTCTGTCACCATTTCTAACCTCGATGAGCATTCTGATACAACTGAAATTGATCTCTTCTTATTGAATTAAAGTTGGTACATTAGTTGCAATAATTAAGTTTCCCTGTTAGGGTTCAGGGAACGGATATATTCCCAGGAAAATACCTAAAGTTAAAAACCTTTTGTTCTCTATTTTTGAGGTTTCATTTACATTCTTACTGATATTAAAGGGACAACACATGGTTAGCTGTCATGATGTGACCTGGATATTGCATGTTCAGATTCCCAAACTTGTGTGATGGTTTGATGGTCGGCTCTGACCTGGATCTTGCACTTGGCCTCCACCATCTGGAGTTTGGTCTTGGCCAACTCCTGTTCCAGCTCCCTGATCTGGGCCTTGAGGGACTCCTTCTCCTGGTCGTCTCTCCTCTGCTCTGCCTTTCTGTGACCTTCATCGTCTTCTTCCCGGCCTGGTTCAGTCGTCCCGGGGCCTTCTAACGCTGCTACTGCTGTTGGAGACGTCTCAGCTGTGGAGGACGGTTCATCTGATTCCACGATGTGTCGACAGCGCGAGCAAGCCTTCACCGCACTCTGGGAAGATGCAGGATGAGAATAACAGGCAGAATATGAGAGAGTGAAGACTTACTTCCACCACATGACACCTGCTGTAATAAAATGAACCCTAATGAGAGAGCAAAGCAGAGTTTTAGAAAGGGTTGTAAATGATTTCCCGCAACATGCCACGGCATTACAGAGCAAAAAAGAGAGATAAAAGTAGGAAGGTTGACAGTGGAGCTTCACAGGAAGAGCACTTTTCTCACCTTATGCGATTCTAACTCCTCTCTGTGGGCGGCCTGCTGCTTCTCCAGACGGTTTGTCAGCTGAGAGCAGATCTGAGCAGAAGGAAGAGCATCAACATCATTAGGCAGCACTGCAAACACTGACTCCAAACAGTCTTGTTTTTCTGATTCCAGTTATCGATTCTCTCTACCTGTTTGTAGTCTGCGATGATACCCGACGACCTTCTGACCTTCTGCTCAGCCTTCTCCAGCTCTCTCCGGAAAACTTCCTTCGACTATAGGAAGAGAAGATCCTTTACACACACATCTCAACCGTTACATTAAACCTCTAACGAGGTGTTATAAAGTCGTCAGACATCAAAAAATCTCACCACTGCAGCTTCCTCCTCTTTCCCTCTCTTCTCCTCCTCTGTGACCTGTAGTTGCTGTCTGGTCCGAAAAAGGTCTTTGGAGAGTTCATCCACTCTGTCCTCCGCCTGCAAACACACGTCACTCTCCAGCATTAACTTTAAAAATTGTTGCCAGGCTCGTAACCAGGCTTCAGCTTTTGATGGCCAAAATTTAAAATATGTTTGCCATTTTTAGTCATCTTATATTGTGAGTGATTAAGATACAGTGCAGTTATACGTGAGCTTAATGATGAAAATGTAACATGAAAGAATGTTGAATTGCTTTACCACAGTAGCTGAAAGTAAAACAGACAAGACATGAAATCAGCAACTTTTAAAAGAATAACACTTTGGTGTATAAAAGCTGAGGAAATAAAAGATAGTCTAAATGAACTTAAAACTCAAGTAAAATCAGGAAAGGCTGTCCGATAAAAGTATGTTTTAAGAGGGGACTGAAAAGAGATCACTGACTCAGACAACCTGATTTCCAGAGCCTCGGGGCCCTGACAGCAAAGGCTCTGTCCCCTTTAGTTTTCAGCTGAGCCTCTGGAGCTGACAAAAGACCTCTACCCGAGGACCTCAAAGTACGTCCTGGTGTGTACGGCACTAAGAGGTCAGAGATATAGCTGGGAGTAATCTTAAAATCTATTCTAAAACATACTGGAAGCCAGTGTAAAGAGGCTGAAACTGGAGCGATGTGATCACGTCTCTTGGTTCTGGTTAAAAGCCTTGCAGCTGAATTCTGCACAGTCTGGAGTCGATTAATAGATTTTTGATTCAGGCGGTAAACTAAGCGTGAAGAGATGAAGGCGTGTAAAATTGAATAAGTATCAAGAATCATAAGTGCAACCTAATTTGCTTCACTATTGTCTGTAAAACAGAAGCCTGTGTGTAAGCGAGTAAATGCGCCAATATACGTGCAGCATTGTCTGGTTTGAGGTCTGACTGTGGCAGCAACATTTAGACATTACTGATGCCACAAATACTAAAAATGTAATTATTTTAGGGTGCACGGTTTGTTGTTCCTATTAGTTATAAGTTACCATGTGGTTGCACCTGATGGCGACCAAAGATCATGAATTAGTTGCCAGTGGCAACCTGGCAACTGTTACTGTTGAGCACCGCTCTCTATTGAAATTAACATGGTGTTATATGAATTATTACTGGGTTTTTTTTATGTCAGAAATCATGCAAGCCACATCCAGAGTGCTGTGTCTGCATTTTTTAAAAATTAATACAAAGAGTCTGAAAATAAAGAAAAAATAAAATCATAAAAACATTTCAGCCTTAATGTGCAAAAATAAATAAAATAAGATAAGAAAATAAATAAAATAAAATAAAAATCATAATAATTTTAAAAATATTGTAATATAAAAAAACTATTGTATCCTTGAGAACTCTTTTTTTGTTTGTTTCCAACAAAAGCTGAAAATTTAAACACACAAAAATTAAACAACCATTCACATTTTTGATCATCTTTATACCAGAATATTTTTTGTCTTATATCATATCCTGTGCTTTATATTTCTGAAGATAAAATAGCATATAAATAGCATCATGCTCAGTAGTGCCGGCCTGTTTATTGGAGACTAATTAACAGGTCGTGTTCAGCTGCAGACCGAGCTGCTATTTTAATGCTGGAAAAGTTTGATCAAGGTTACAGTTTGGCCGTCTCCCGAGAGGCTCCTCCAGATTTTCCTGAGTAATGGTGGTGATTTTGCATTTTTAAAAGAAACCGTTTTACCCTTAATGTGAAGGGCAGTGGCGGATCGTACCTTGTCCAGAGCGTTCCTCAGGGCAACCTTGCTCGTGATCAGTCTGTAGGCAAGGTTGTCGTTCTCCTGCTCCAGACGGAGGCTGGCCTGCTGAAGCCGACGATTCTCCTTCTGAAAAATACATAACGGAGTCTATTAGGGATAAAGTTGAAGTTGAGGTTCAAAGACTGGAAAAGACTGGAAAATGGAGTTGTGTATCAGTGGAGTGACTTAAAGGGACAGTTCACCCCAAATCATCGATTCTTTCTACCTGCTTGTAGTCTGACACCTGACAAGGGGTGAACTGTCCCTTTAAGTGTATCTGTCTGTGGAGGTAGTGAAAGGTAGTGAAAGGTCTGACCAGGTATTCCTCTTCATCGTCTATTATTTGAAGCCGGCTTTCCCTCAGTTTCGCCTTCTTCGTCGGGACCTGAGGGGACAGTCAGTCAAGCTGATGAAATACAGCAATGTCACATGTGACTGAACTGAATAAAGCAATCTCTCCCAAACAGATCTGCTGCCGGATGCTGTGTGAGCACGACAAATTGAGAACAGGCCCCAAAAACAGAGATCAAGATAGGGATAAGTACAAGATAAGACAGAGCACATGGGGGACGGATAGTTTAAGAAACATAAAGGAATAATAATGCAGGAGGGGATTTATTGTCAGCCTGAATTGACAGTGTGACAATCTCAAATATCTAAAATGAATAATCAGAATTCATTTCCGTTTATCTGGAATCACATATCTGTCAGGCGGAGGAATGTGTGACAGCGTGCCGTCTGCAGACGTGCTGTAAATACAGGGCAAGGAGGTGTATTTTATATCCGTTTTTTGGATATGTTTAAGTCATAGTGACTTTAGCAGTGCTTCAAATGCAAGTAACAGAAAAAGTTTTGTGTCTGCAAGTGTTTCGGTGCAGTGCGTTAATGCCAAGGCATTGTATTTCAGCTGCTGATAATGATTTAAAAGCGGCTGTAGGTGAGTCTTACTGTGAATTTAGGTTCCGTTTCATCCACCAGACAGGCCAGGATCTCGTCTTCGCTCATCTGGTCCATATCGTGGGCATCGCACGCCATCGTCATGGACACCTCTTCCATCATCTTGCCCCTAATACGCAGCCCCGGGAGCTGCCAACACTCACATAAACATTCACAGCCTGTGCAGGTGAAGCTTCAAATTCCAAATTAGAGAAATTAAGAAAATCCACCCGCAGCATGGGACACACTGAAATTATCTCTCTGTCTCCTGATGTAAAGTTTGAAGAGATGTTGTTTAGCTGCGATGATGCAGGTGAGGAGTCACTCCAGCATGTGTGCGCGAGCAGGAAATAATCAGGATAAAGTCCAAGTCATCCAGAAACAAATAAACTCACGGTCCAAAGGTGAACGACAGAGAGAGAGATACTCCCACAGGTGTAGTTAAGACACACTAATATGTAGCAGTAAACGCTTCTTACACACACTCTCGGGTGAAGGAGGTGTGTGTTACAGGTGTATGGGCAGTAACAGGTTCAGCAGGGTTTATAAGAGACCTGAGAGTTTGAGTGAAAGAACAACAGTCTTGGACACACCCACTGTAGTGCTCACCTTTCTGTCTTATCACCTGCCTTCTCTCCCACACACACACACACACACACACACACACACACACACACACACACATAAACAACACTTGTGTATGATCCACGCCTCTTAATTAAATTAATCACCTGCTTAAGTCTGATTTGGTGATAATGAGTTCCCACAATATATTCTCCTGTTTCATGTGTTCACACTTTCATACTCGCCGGCACAGATGCTGTGTGAACCTGCCAGACTGCCAGTTAAGCTGCTGATGTACAGGACCGAGTAAATGACGTGCTATTTGTGATATTTCACCCTGGGGTGTTGGCATGACACAAGCCCGACGGTCTATTATTGTGACGGGCTGAGCAGCCTGACAGGGGAGCAAACGGGTCCAGCAGGTAAAGTGATCGTGAAGTGAATACCAAAGCATGAAAGCAGAACAACAAAGAGGATTCAGCACCGCCGCCCGTAAATGACACCCACTCCCCCCCCCGGTAGTCTCAGTCTTACTCTCACATCATGGTTGCAGTTTCTCTTAATTTCTCCCTTAAGTTTCTCATTTAACGTTGTTATGTTCTTCTCCCTGATGAGAGATCATTTTCATTTCGTCCTGAAAGTTTCACTTCCCTTTCTTTGAGCTTCACAGTGTAGCAACTTCTCCCTTCTGTCTTTGAATTCTACTTGCTTCAATTCATGTCTGTCTGTGGTTATTTACTTACCACCACATTATGGTGCTTTTCTTCTTCGTCTTCTCCTTTTTTTTTCTTATAAACCAGAAACTGATTTCAACATTCTGTGCATCTACTGTCTGAGTCATTGTGATAGAAAGCAGACCAAAAAAATTCCAGGCATATATAAACATTTATTCCTCCGCAAAAAAAGAAAGGAACATTTTGTGAAACGTGGTGGATTTCTCGCACTGTATTAGGGCATACCAAAACTCACTGTAGTTTCATACAGGAAAATCTGAAAAATACAATTTTCAACAGCCAGAAAAAGAAACCTAAAAATAACTTCTCAGTTCTGATAGTGCTCTTTGTGGTGCAACAAACTGCTCATCACAGAAAACGAAACCCTTCTCATCAAACTACGGGAACCACATTTGTTTAGTGAGTACACGGGCTCTGTGGCAGTGAACACCGATGCTGAGTGGACGTCTAAATGAACAAAAAAAGTTGGTTTACATATATAATTCAGCACATACTTCTGAATAATGAGGGGATGTGAGGTGAGGAGAGTTAGGAGATGTGATAATAAAGCTCACAGCTCAGTGGAAACAATGTGGTGTGAGAAAATACAGAATAAATATCTTTTATATGTCTTTTAAAGGTCCAGTGTGTAAGATTTAGGGGGATTTAGTGACATCTAGTGGTGAGGACTGCAGATTGCAACCAGCTGAAGGTTCTCCCGGGTAGAATTCCTTCAGTGTTTATTGTTCAGGAGGTTTTTACCAGGAGCTGGATTATCTGCAGAGACCTGAGGCATGTGCTATGAAGCCAGTTCAACAAGGATATCTTTTCGTTATCTGGTTTGACTAACCCTAACATTGGCCGTCTGGATAACCGGTACTACAAATCTGATTATCAACTAGTTCAGTCGACTCTGGGTTTTCCAATCCAGCCACGAGTGTGTTCATCTGAAAGCTGCGGGGGCGTTAATCACAAGCGACATCATAACCGTGAATGAAGTAGGCTGCTTCATACCAAGTGTCTGCGAGTGCGAGTGCGAGACAGTAAAATGTCAGTAGCGTGGGATGTGAACAATGTTCTGTAGTCTTATAACCGAAACGCAGAAATATTGAAAATACCATCCAAAAAAATCACCATCAGCCAAGTCTTAAATTACGTGTAGGTATCACTAGGCTACATGTGACATTAGTATAGAGTATTTTTTGCCTTTTGGTTGGATGATGATGAAACTACTCTGTATATGTCACATGAAAAACTTTAAACACCAGATTGTTTCTGCTGCTTAAGTAAAGGTTGAAAAGAGTGTTCTAGTTAATGACTGATGAGGTTGATCTGACCCAAATGTTGCATTTTTAATAACAAGAGTCAATTAACAGTGTGTGGATTATTTTTCTAATAAAAAATTATCTTTCTCACCGGTTCTCACGACACAGGTGCCTCGTTATTTTGAGCTGCAGTGATGGAATCAGAGCGTAAAAGTAGCAGCACTGCCACTGCAGACTAAAATAAACTTTGCATACCTTAAAATGCTGCTAAAATCACATGTTTTTAATGCTGTAGATGATCTCTCCATTTGTTAGAAGCTCTGTTTTTTTCAACCGTGGAAAAAGACCCCTGAAACACTGAAACAACCTACTATTACTACTGACCTAGAACAATATACTGTAGGTTACTCTTTTTTTTACCTGATACTCAAAGGGCAGGGTGCTGACAGGCTGTGATCCAATACACTGGTCGGAGCAGGTTAACTGTTCAGCATAAGTTACCACGGTGATTTATCTCAGTAAAAAGAAAACCAGCTTCCTAGTACTGAAAACCCAGAGTTAACCATGAAGTTACCTCGCTAACTTCACATCCTGCTTCGTAGTACAGGCCTCAGATGATTCAAATGTTTCAAATCAATCAGTGTTTCTCTGACACTGTTTGGCACGTCGGAGACAGGGGACTAGCGTAGCACCTGCTTATGTGTGTTCACCTTTTTTCTCTGATAACTTAAGATCCAGTCATTCAGGAGGTTTTTTAACTAGGAGCTGAATTCTCCGCAGAGGTCTCTACCTCTCCAAAACAAATGAACCAGGTGATTAAAACAAGTACAAACACAGAATTGAGCAGTTTCACATTAAAAAATCTGTGTTTTTCCAATGCTCTCATTACGGAGTGACTGCTAACTATTGGGGCTGACGCAAAAACCTGAGCTATCTAGAGCCTGTGTTTGGTTTGTCCGTTCTGGGCTACTGTAGAAACATGGCGGCAATCCCCGTAGAGGAGAACCCGCTCCCTATGTAGATATAAACGGCTCATTCTATGGTAATGAAAACACAACAATTATGATTTTCAGGTGATTATATACTAAAGAAAATATATTATATTCCATTTCTGCCAATATATCCCCTAAATCCTCCACACTGGACCTGTAACTAATAATCTTTAATCTGCTATGCTAAATATCGTTATATTTAAACTATTTTTGTCACATTTTTGCTAAATTTAATTCTAAAAGTGAATTTCCAAATGTACATTTCCATCCTCTTCTTGTTTTATTCCTCTGTTGTATCATAACTAGCAGAAATACAGAGAAAAAAATCAAGATGGACGAACAACTGAAGAGCATGGAAAACTCACATTTGGTACCAAACTCACTTAAACACACTTAAATCCTGACATCCCTCACTAAAACTACAACACGCCTTAAAAATATATAGATCCAGGCATATAATGTGGAATAACACTGCATCTTGTTACCGTAGCAGATATAGCAGATATAATGGCTTATAAGATACAAAACATAAGCTTCAAGATCAATAAAGTATGGTACATGATCCTAGTGTCTCCTTCCTGCCTACAACACCTCTTAAATCTGACGACGGCTTCGTTCTGTTCATCCGTCTCAATCTGTAAACATGAGAAAGTTAAATACATCAACGTATATGGAAGACACTGCAGAACCAACCTCCTTTTAGTTGTCTAGTTTCATTACAACTGACCAGAAGTGACAGGCAAATACTTTTCTATCATACTTTTGTTTCTGGCAGACTAAAACTAGACTCCTTCAGTTATTGCAAGATGCACAGAAAATGCTTAAAAACTTGTAGTTTCCCTTCGGCTCCGTTTCTCTGGAGAAAAACGATGAAGCTCCATTAGTGTTTTCTGTAGTTGGCAAACAACAACACCTAATAGAAAAACTGTTAGCCCTCATGTACAGTAAGCTGGAGGGGGTGGCGGGTGGGGGATTCTCAGGCTAGCACTGACACTTTCAGTTAACACCCAGGACAGGGAGAGGAGGAACAAAGAAGGAAACAACAACAGAAACTAAAGAAGTGGTGGTCCTTTCCAGACTGTGTTATTATGTAACCAGATATACTGCAACCCAACCGCCAGATATAAATGTTTGTATTGTCTGTCTTTGTAAACCATGGACAAGTTACATCCGTACATTATTTTGTAGTGGATATGTTGAAACTTTTCTCAACAACACTGTGGTGAAGGCGTGATCAGGTTTTGACACAAGGTTACGAAAGGATCATGTTTTAGCTAAAAACACCCACATTTGGTTGCAAAAAAAGCTGCTTGAACAGCAGTGATGTGTTGGCTAAAAACACCCCAGGTTCCATGTCTCACACGCCGCTGGGAAACACCAAGATGTGTGGGTGACAAACATCAGGGTTTAGTGGCTCAAGCGTTGGGGGAATGCCATGAAGGATTGCCAAAAAACAACCACTGCTGTTGGTTTCGAACAGTGGTCTGCAGCTATTAGGCATCTTGCTTAGATCAGTGGTTCCCAACTGGTCCAGCCCAGGGTCCAGATTCTTCCTTAGTCATTAGTTCAAGGTCCACACAGTTTAATATATTCAGCGTCATACTTGTGTTTGGCCATGACGTCAAGTAAGTTTGCTGTCTCTGTCAAGTAGCTGTCTGTTCTCTCACTCATTTTACGGCAGGAAACAGTGCTGGAAATTCACTGTACTCCAAATAAAGTGTTTTTTTTTTGTTTTTTTTAAACAAATTTGACATGTTCATTCAGAATGGACCTGCAACCCACTTTTGGACTGCGACCCACCAGTTGGGAACCACTGGCATTGATGACAAGCCATCCGCCATCCCCTCCACCTCCTGATGGCAAAAATCAGCAAATATAAATTATATCCAGGGTTTCCCACTCATTTATTTGTTTCAGGCTGCCACGATCAAAATATCTGCCGCCAGGTTTTGATTTTCTATTTCTGTATCTGGACCATTTATTGGGAACACTTTTGGAATATATATACCGTTCAGATATTCAGAGCTCCACATCTGTGCAGCACAGAGCAACCGTTCTGTTCATTGCCCTATTCCTCTGCAGCAGCTGGGCCTCTTATCCATCAATCTGACCTGCTCAGCTCTGATTGGATCAACTGATCAATTATCCACCATGCTACTCAGAGCTCCACAAGCTGCTGAGGAAAAACACTGAACTTTTGAAGAGTTCTGCTTGTCTGCGATCATGGACCTGCACAAACCTCAGAGTTTAGAGCCCAGCAAGCAATACTCGTGATTTAAACGTATTGGCTATATTTAGCTCCGATTTAGTCTAGCTACATGTAACCCAAATCTAGCCGATTTAACTTTGAAACTGATTAAATGTAATGTTCGCCATTGCAGATGGCGTGCGGTATGATATTCAATTACGTATGGAGAGCAACAGTAATTAAAATATGTTTATCTCCATTTTTTGGACATGGTCTCTACATAGCTGTATAATTGATGACGTATACACTTTGGCTATGGTTAGACGTCTACCAAATTTTCACTGACAGCCCAAATTCAGCCGTGATTTAGCCTAGACATCAGGTTTTCATGTAGACGGCTATTAGACGTTTTTTAAACCAAAAAATGCTTGCTGGGAGAGGGGACACGGGAGGATATACCCCCAAACACCCACCCACCTGTCGTCGTCGTCGTCAGCTACTGCCACACAGACTGTAATTCAGTGGGAAACACTGACGTTACTTTAGAAATGCTTATATGACACACATGAAACATGTGAATGTAATGGATTTGTGGTTTGCAGAAACATATAATACAAACATTTTCTTCTGGTCACTGGGCTGATACCGGAGGCAAACTGTAAAGACCAAGCTACAACAGACCAGGGATGGGCAATTTAAATCATTTCCATAATCGAGTACTCACATTAAATTATTATCAGATACTAGCAGGTAAAAATCTAACCAAAGTGAAAATGCAATTAGATTTTAGGGTTAGCCTTCCTTTCTGCGCTGCACAGACTGTAGAGATTTGTCATCATACACAAGTTTAATGTTTCATAGCACTACACATTCATATCATTAACTTTGTCGATGTACTTCCAAACATCACTCTTATGCCCGGTCGGCGGTCGCTCAAGAGATGTCTTACTGAAAATGCTGAACGTTATCTGCAGCTGAGCAGATCTATCATATTTGCTCTATGGATCTTTGCAGACATTCAAAGACAACAGTTACGTCACTGCATCCTGTCCAAAATAAAACGTAAACTTTTAATATAGAACAAGGTCAATTTATGCTGTGATTACTCTTTATGTTGAGTACTGACATCCAAGTCGAGCACTCACGCCCATCCCTACAACCAACCGCATCTACTTCTCCACGTCACCTCCCAGCTCTCATTTATTTTAAAACTATGGCTGGTGCTTAACAAAATAACTTGTATGTCCCCAGCCAATCAGCCTGAGAAGAGGATTTTCGTGGCTATTCCATCCCGTCTTGGCTATTGACTTAAAGACCTTATCGAAGGTGTTTTACAAAGGCAAATTATCTTTCATGGGTTTGGAAGTTCGTCATACTAGAACCACTAGACGACAGGTTGGCCCACTCTGTTTTTACTTGTGAGGCATTTGTAGGTTTCAAAATAAGCTGAACTTTGATTTTCAAAGTGTTCAGTCTAGTTTCTTTAAGATCATGTAACTTTAAATTTTTGTTGGTGTCATTTGTGAATAAAAGCAGTTGACGCAAGATCAGAAAATGTTGTAATACTGTAATTTATGGGTCCATAAAAATAATAACTTCCTAATATTTCCCCACTAAGTTTCCTAAATGATTTATTTAAATAGGTGTAGGCAAAATGAAGACTGTGTTCAATTCCAATTTTTTAAATTTCTTTTTACTAATTCTAATTAATTGCTGGTGTAACCTAGAGAGGTTTTTTAGTAGATCTGAACATGCGAAAAATGTGAACAAGCAAGCGTACAATTAAACATATATATTTCATATTTACTTGGTTTCAGTTTTTTGTTCAAGGACATTTCTATAATTACTATGATTATAATTAAATTACACAGTTACATCCAAAAAACTTCCTTGGAAATGAATGGAAATTATTCTGTAAGTTATTTTTGTTTAACCACATGGTGCAAAAAGATTGCTCTACGGTAGCTTTTTTGAGGGGGGGGCTATGGATTTTATATTCTTTTCGTAATTAATTGATAATCATAAATCAATCATTGACATGGCTTATGGGAATTGCTCATCCCTAGCACCTACACAAGAAGTCACCACAAGACTTGGCTGCCTGGGTACCCTTCTGTAGTCACACTTCCCGAGATGCATGGTCACACGTGTCCCTGACCACCTTCAAAAGTTGCTAATGAGATGCATCAGTCCAGTCCATCAGTGTGCATTCACACCTAAATTTAGACACACTTTAGTACCGCATGTGATCTGGTCTTGTGTGAAACAAAATGAGGTTCTACAAGAGTTATGTTCCACTTCCCTGCTGATCTAACACTGTTTCATGCTGCTGTCAGCAGCTCTCCATGGGTTTGGTCCAAGGATTCGTCGCCCACACAAAGTCTCTGTCACTGGGCTCAGTTTATAGGTCACTCCCATGGACGGCTGAGTCTGGAATCTGGCGGCAGTGAGCATGTACAGTAATGTGTGTCATTGTGCTGTATCAAAATCCATCGCCTGAATTTAGTCCCCAACAACAGGGCATGTGCTCGTGTGTGAATGTCAGTAGGTTTTCTATATGTGTGAGTGTGTCTTTAGGGTGCAGCTGAGGTCAGACCTGGGTGCTGTAGGGGCGTGGCGGGGGAGGAAACACGTCCGGGGGACTGTAGTAGCTCAGAGCGGAGGAGCCCTGCGGGTTGCCAGACAGCGGGAGAGGGTTCTCGTAGTAGGTGTGGAAGCCCAGACGCTCCCCTCCGTTACGCATGTCGTCAGTGAGTCCAGAGCGGAGGGAGTACGGTGAGCAGGTGGGGCAGTGGTTGTGGTGAGAACCCGTGTCCAGCTGATCCAGAGAGACGGGGGTGATAGCCGCGCCGTCCATGGCGAGGGCGTTGCAAGCGTTGCAGGGAAAGTGAGAGAGAGGGTCCGCTCCCACCACAGAGCCCATGTCCACCTCAGAATCATTCTTCTTACAGCAGTAATACTGCGGAGGACACACAAGGAAGGAAGTGAGGCTGTGCCAGAAGTCCCAACTACTGCTAGTAAACCACACCCTTATAAATATAAGACCTAACTAGAATCATATAAGGTTCTTCGGCTTGCCCCCATAAGAGAAACCTTTTTGGTTCCCGGTAGAGCCTATTTAAAGGTTTAAAGGTCTACCAAGAACCCAACATTGGACATTGAACCATCTCTAAAAGGTTCCACCCAGAACCCCCTGTCAGAGGTTAAACACAGAGTCCGTCTGTGATATAATGGCTGCACCCAAAAGCCTCACAAGAACCCACCTAGGGGGGGTTCTACTGAGAAACCAATCATATTCCAAGGGTTTCTTCTCGAAGGTCTTGGTCTGGTTATTTTGGTGCACACCCAAGTGCGATTGCTGTGTTCACACCTGCCCAAATGAACTGCACCTGGGGGGCAAACAAACTTGAGTTTGAGTGAACCAAACCAAACAGGGCAGGTGTGAAAGCATCCTACAAGCAGTAACTGACTACATTACCCATAGAGCGCTCTCCTACTAATCATGGTTCTAGTTTGACAGGTTACCCTGGGGCCAGGAGAACTACGTCTAGAATCCTTAGGCTTCATGAGGCTCCAAAAGGGCCATGGCTGATGTGGTCCAGCCTAACCCACAACACTCATGGTTCAAAGTCACATTTTAGGGGGTGGAGATTTTGTGAAGTCACTACTACTACAGTCTTTACTATTTCAAGGCTGCAGCAGGGTTGGAAACCGAAACTCATGTACAAATTAAACTGAATACAAAATGCCAAGCAGGGAGACCATGTGGTAATGTATGGCATCGTCTAATGTTCAAGATATCAACTATGGCAGAACATAAATCAAGTGAATTCATGAAGAGATTTTAGATACATCTAGATTTTAAAATGCCATTTGAAACAGGCGTCAACATTTGAACACCTGTACTTGAAGAGACTCTCTCATCCAGAAAGGGTTTTTTGGATTAAATGGTTTCTTATGAAGAACCCTTGAATAACCCTTTCTTCAAAAAACAAAAGGGTTCTTCAGAAGTAAACGGTCCTGGGTAGAGTCCATCTCAAGGCAACTGAATCGAACGCAACTGGACTTGGTTTTGTCTTAAAAGACGTTTCAGCTCTTATCCAAGAGGCTTCATCAGTTCATGCTTGTCTGACTAGGCTGGAACTAGTCTGACAAACTGGTGTGGAAACAACTGTAATAGTACAGCTTTTTTTTTTATCATCCTTTTTCTTCCAATGACTGAAGCACACACACATACAAAGTGACACAGTGGTACCTGGAGTCTACAGTAACAGAGCACTGCTACAATGCACAGCAGTATCACTCCGGCGAGAATTCCTCCGGATATAACAATAGTTCCCGCTGACATTCGACCAGCTCTCCATCAAACCCTTCAGAGGGAGACACAGAGAAATAAAAGCAAGAGAAAGAGATGGAAGTTTGAAGACAGAGAACAAGAGTGACGACAACAGAGAAATTATCTCATTAGACATCTTGATTGCAGTAGTGCTGATAGAGATTAAACTAAAATTGACTTGAAAATATTCAGTGTACTTACGTCCAACAAAGGTTTCTATAATGCCTGCAAAGATAACCAATGTAGGCTGAATTAGTATCTTCATGTAACATCATGATGTAACCTCAACTGATGAAACATGTTGTAAGTAGTTGGTTATCATGCAGCTGTTATCAGACAGCTGGGGATGTTTCGGGCCTCACTGATACAGATAGATGATAGAGTAAGGAAAAACCGGCTTGACAGTTTGACAGCTTGACAGAGATGCTACAAGTCTCTATAACTCTGCAGGAGACATAAACACCACTTGTTCCTAATTTTGAGTTATGATTTATTTACTGATTACATAACATGTTAAAGTGAAAACACCTCTTTCCAACATGGTTCGAAGATGTTAAAGGACAAAACACAAGATATACAACATAAAAACTTCAAGATGGTGTTCAGATGGGTTCACATTATTTTCATTCCCATCCAGTCACTGAGCCCTCATCCTCTGTGAGGGAGCATTTGCACTTGTTCTGTTTATCCTCATATTCACTTACTTTTTGAGAGCGAGATGAGCTTGATACCACTCTTTGAGCGCTAAACCACATTCACAACATATTCAGACCATTTTTCTGGGTAACAAAGCCAGAAAACTTGTTCACATCAGATCCAAGTTGCAAATCAGAGTCTGAGATATCACTAAGTTCTGACAGCTACGACAGCTGGTTAAAAGAGTTGCAAGTGTCAACAAAGTGTTAACCCAGTATTAACACTAATACAATTAATTTAGTTAATATATGGCACCTATAAAGAGAGTTAAAGGCAAACTTAATTGATTTTCAACCAGCTCCATGTCATCCCAGTGTTGGCAGTGTAGGTGAATGTGGCTACCAAGTGCCACTGGCGCCTTGGCCTCCCCATACAATTGCCGGCAGAGGTCCACTGGGCATACTTCAATGACTTTGCATATTCCTGCAGACTTTTGCCAGCAGATGGGCGGAGGACTCCGGCCACTCACCATGTTTCATTTCTGTATATTAACAAATTAAATTAAGTTACAGAGGTGCTGTTAGGTGTATTTTAGCCGTTACCCCATGCTGCAGTCTTTATGCTAAGTAAAGGGACAGTTCATCCAAAAATCAAGTTGCAGAGTGATGGAGATATCAGATAGATGTCGTAAAGATGTCTGCCTTCTTATAAAGGAACGGGATAGCACTCAAAATGTAGGGCTCAAAGCCCCCAAACAATACACCTAGCACTGCTGAGCTAGCTGATGTTACAGCTCAGTTGACAAGGATGCCATTAATGCTTACATCTCATGCTGCAACTAGCCTCTCATCCATGAGCAGATGCACGTTTCCTTTTGTGCGGTGATACAGTTGGCTGGTGTAGTTCAGTAGAAAGAAAATAGTTCCTACATGAAACTGCTCAAACGACAAGGTCTGTGGATTATTTCGAGTAACTGGGTCATGATTTCTAGAAAGAGACATTGCTGTTGAGTTTTTAAAAGTATTGTTTTGGTGCTTTGAGCACCACAAGCTGAGTGCTGTCTAACTCCATTATACTAAAGAGAAGTCAGACATCTCTAAAATATCTATCTGATATCTCCAACAGTTGATTTTGGGGTGACCTGTCTCTTTAACTTGCATTAAGACTGGCAGCTGGGGGTTACGGCTAAAATACACCTAACAACACCTCTAAAACTTACTAACACACATTGTTGTTTGAGCAGTTTCGTGTAGGAACTATTTTCTTTCTACCAAACTGCTCACAACAAGGTCTGTGGATTATCTTGAGTAACAGGGTCATGATTTCTGGAGACATTGCTGTGGAGTTTTTCAAATGTATTTTTTTGGCGGTTTGAGCACCACAAAGTAAGTGACATCTAATTCAATTATGTTCAAGAGAAGGCAGACATCTCTACAGCCGATATCTCCAGCACTTGACAACTCACAATCTAGATTGATAAATAGCACTACAGGTAAGAGGAAAATATGTGTTTTGAACTGTCCCTTTAAACTAACTGCCCCTCAGCCACAATTGTGTACTACACACAGACATGAGAGTGGTATTGATCTTCTCATCTGACTCTCAGAGACATAACAAACAAGCCTATTTCCT